>NC_138503.1:1802500-2030000 GCF_964252035.2 Podarcis erhardii | reverse complement strand
TTCCCTAACCTATTGGTATTGGGAGACTTCAACTTCCATGCTGATGCCGCTCCCTCCTCACAGGCTCTGGACCTGGTGTCTTCCATGGCGACACTAGGGCTCTCCCAGTTTGTTTCGGGCCCCACACATCAAGCAGGCCACACGCTGGATTTGATCTTTGGTGCCGGTATAGATGTGATCATGTCTCCTTCGATGAAGGTGCCATGGTCTGATCACTACGCTCTGAAAGCCAGGATTGACTTTCCACCCCCACCCTGCTTAGGTGGCGAGCCGATTTGGGCTCGCCCGCAGAGGCTGATGGACCCTGATAGATTCCGTCAAGCCTTGCGGGACCTTGCTCTCCCTGGCGACTCATTGACTGAGCTTGTTGAGGGCTGGAATACCCAGCTCCTGGCAGCCATCGATGAGATCGCACCTAAGCGCCCTCTGCGACCCCGCAGAAACCGGGCTCCCTGGTTTACCGAGGAGCTTCGGAAAATGAAGCGGGACCTCAGACGGCTAGAGCGAGTATGGCGGGGTGCCCGTGACGGAGCCTCAAGAACATCTTATAGGGTTTTTATGAAAACCTATGAGATGGCTGTGAAGGCCGCTAAGAAGTCTTACTTCTCGGCCTCCATTGCATCCGCTAGCTCTCGCCCGGCGCAATTATTTAGTATAATTCGGTCTTTAACGTCCCTTGAAGGACAGCCAAATTTAAATAACAATCTGACACACAGCTGTGAGGCATTTGCGAGCTTTTTTGCGGAGAAGGTCCTGTTGCTCCGCCATGACCTCCCTGCCAATTTGGATACAATAAAGGAACTGGAGGCCCCTCGACTGTCCTCGGGTCCAGTATTGGACCATTTTGACCGGATATCTCCAGCCGATGTGGACAGACTCCTCCAAGCTGGAAAGCCCACCACCTGTCCTCTTGACCCGTGCCCGTCATGGCTGATTAGAGCGTGTCCAGACGAGGTGCGGGCCCCCCTGGGGGATATCATCAATTTGTCCCTTGGCACTGGGATATTCCCAGGGGAACTGAAGGAGGCAGTGGTGCGTCCGCTCTTAAAGAAAACATCATTAGATCCCTTAGATCTATCCAATTACCGCCCGGTCTCGAATCTTCCATTCCTGGGTAAGGTGATTGAGAGAGCGGTTGCTGAACAGCTTGGTAGGTTTCTGGATGAAACATCTGCTCTGGATCCATTCCAGTCCGGCTTCCGTGCTGGTCATGGGACCGAGACGGCTCTGGTCGCCCTAACAGATGATCTCCGTAGGCAGCTGGATCGAGGCGGGTCGGGGCTGCTGATTCTTCTAGATCTGTCAGCAGCCTTCGACATGGTTGATCACGAACTCCTGGACCACCGCCTTGCCGACGTGGGGATTCAGGGCACAGTCCTTCAATGGCTGCGCTCGTTTCTCTCTGGTCGGGGACAGAGGGTGGCGCTCGGGGGGGAATTGTCATCGCGCCACTCCTTGGTGTGTGGAGTGCCTCAGGGTGCGATTCTCTCCCCGATGCTTTTTAACATCTTTATGCGCCCCCTCGCCCAGCTTGTCCGGAGTTTTGGGCTGGGTTGCCATCAGTATGCCGATGACACCCAACTCTATCTGTTGATGGATGGCCATCCTGACTCGGCCCCCGATACACTGGCGAGATGTCTGGAAGCTGTGGCTGGATGGTTACGTGGGAGCCGGTTGAAGTTAAATCCTTCGAAGACAGAGGTCCTCTGGCTGGGGCGGGATGATATGGGATTGAGGGGGCAACTCCCATCTCTTGCGGGGGTGCAATTAGTGCCAGCACCGTCCGTTAAGAGTTTGGGTGTAATCTTCGATACCTCCCTCTCTATGGAGGCGCAGATTACAGCTATAACAAAGGCGGCATTTTTTCATCTCCGCCAAGCTAAGCAGTTGGCCCCTTATCTCTCTCGCCCTGACCTAGCCACTGTGATCCATGCGACGGTCACCTCCAGACTGGATTATTGTAACTCGCTCTACGTGGGGCTGCCCTTAAGACTGACCCAGAAACTCCAGCGGGTGCAGAATGCCGCGGCGAGACTCCTTATGGGGTCTTCGCTGCGAGATCACATTCAACCGGTACTATACCAGCTGCACTGGCTCCCGGTGGAGTACAGGATCAGGTTTAAGGTGCTGGTTTTAACCTTTAAAGCCCTATACGGCCTAGGACCCTCGTACCTACGGGACCGCCTCTCCTGGTATGCCCCACAGAGAAACCTACGGTCTGCAAATAATAACATCCTCAAGGTCCCAGGCCTCAGAGAGGTTAGGCTGGCCTCAACTAGAGCCAGGGCCTTCTCGGCTGCGGCTCCAATCTGGTGGAACGCTCTGTCACAAGAGACTAGGGCCCTGCGGGACCTGACATCCTTCCGCAGGGCCTGCAAGACAGAGTTGTTCCACCAGGCCTTTGGTCAGGGCGCAGCCTGACTCCCTCCTCTGGCAACCTGCTTAGAATCTTGCTTAATTAGTTGCCATTAATTTGATTTTAATTGATTTTTATAATGTAATATTTTTAGAATGTGTGAATATCTGATTGTTTGACTGTTGATTGTTGTTAGCCGCCCTGAGCCCGGCTTCGGCTGGGGAGGGCGGGATATAAATAAAATTTATTATTATTATTATTATTATTATTCTGAGACGATGGGCCAGGAGTGGGCTCTGGCAGTGCTAGAGGGGGTACTGTGATCCGAGGCAAGGCTGGCATGGAGCCAGATGTGAGGTGTAAGATGGTCCCCCACCGGGACCCTCCCTGGAATCTGGCTCCTTGTCTGTCACTCCCTCCTGGGGGGACTGCTCTCTCCCTCAAGGCCCCAGCACACCCTCTCCCAACCTTCTGGGTCCCCTCTCCACAGTCGGCAGCAGGCAGCTCCCCCACCCTGTGTCTGGGTCCAACCAGCCCCTCCACTATGTCTCTTCAAGACACATCTCTTTGGGACTCATGACCCCCGGGTTCGAACCTTGACACCCCCAGTTTAGAAAGAAAAGCAAGCAGCAGGTGAGGGGAACACCTCAGCCACAGGCCCTAGAGAACTGCCTCCAGCCAGTGTAGGCCAGGAATGGCCTCTGGATGTTTCTGGCGTCACCCTTGTCCATTGGCCATTCTGTCTGCAGCTGGCAGGAGTTGGCATCTGTTCTGCTGTACTGCCACAGGTGAGTCTGTCCTGGCACAGGCTAGCTGGACCTGGAATAAGATGGCTTCCTCCTAGGCACCAACAGGCCTCTGCAGTGCACCAGCTCTGTGATTGCACCAGGTTGCACATGGGGATCTGATGAGTAGGTGCTCCTGTCTGTGGGGGAGAAGGGAAGGAACTGGGTCATTTCTCTTTTTTTAAAGTCTCCTTTTATGATGATTCTTACCTCTTTCCCGACAGTTGTGGAGCCTGCCAGAATCTCCCTGCTCCTCAAAGCTTGTTTGTCAGGGCAAAAGCTCAAAGGATCTTCTTGTAATAGAGACTCGTTTTTAATTTATAATCACAAAGTATTTTTGAGTGTGTTTGCTTATTTTCTTTTACACAGAGATGAACGTCTCTTTAGAAATTTATTGGAGTGATATCTCATGTGCATAAAAGAAAAAGAATTATTCTCCAAGACAGCGAAATATAAATAAACTGACTAAAGCATTCTGGATTAGATCCAGGATTGGTGCAAATCCACCCGGTTGAACATACAGATCAGCTACGAGTTCATTTTCCTTTCTCCCCTCCCACTGAATGTACTATTTGTTCCCACACAAGTTTAAAAATATGTCTTCATTTATTTATTTTTATGCTGGAGAATGCTTTTAGAACATTTTTTGCTGAATGCCCAAAGGATAGGTTGTGAATTTTGTATAGTTTTTTAAAGAAAGAATTATTGCATTAATTTATGTTGCAGCAAAGAAATGGAAGAACTAGGTGCCTTTATGTGTGTATGGCAGTGGGGTGAGATCTGTTTTTATGCAATGCATGCTTTTATGTACAGCAAGAGAAACACTGGGTGCATTCTTCATATTAACCATTTCCAAATGTTTGCTACTGTGTTGGGCACAATTCTCCAGTTGTTCTCTCATTATTACCTTTGGAGTTTGGATTTTAAGGTGACTTCTTTCAAACACACGTACCCACAGAAATATGATTGCCTTACAGTCAAGGTCCCATGGGAGATCCATGATCAAAACTCCTTTAAAAGCAGCTGTGTGTTTGCTCTCTCTCTCTCTCTGTGTGTGTATGTGTGAGTGAGAGAGAGGAGAGAGAGAGAGAGAGAGAGAGAGAGAGAGAGAGAGAGAGAGAGAGATATTTGGATCAGGGCCTCAGTACTTGAGAAGAAAGACCCCTTTGTGCTGTTTCCTTATTTGAAATCACCCAATAAACCTGCTGTGAGTCTCAGAAGGTAGAAAGGTAGGTGACATTATGGATTGTGCACAAACATACCACTGGCATCTTCACAGAGCACCATTTCAGTGTGGCTTTCAGGCTGCTGGTGGTTGTGGGAAAGTAATGGCAGCCAGTAGCCACTGATAAAAACTCAGTATGGACACAATTGTCAATTTTGGTTCTTCTCAGTTTCTCACCTCCCCCCCCCCCCCCCGCCCTGGCAGTTCTTCCCATTTGCACATCACTTTGTGATTATTTTAGAGTCTTTATTTGACTGCACAATTTCTCCTACTATACATATTTTTGCAAGCCCCTTTTCCAAATAGTCATTGTATTTTCTTCTTACGAACGCTCTCCCCTAATATATACATCTTATTTCTTGTACAATTTTTTTGTTGCACAACTTTACAAGAAAATTCAGTTGTCTGTGTGTTTTAGGGATGGCTCTGATTTGTGCCTTGCTTTGGGAAGTGCAAAGTAGGTAGGTGCACATTAGCTCAGATGGCCCAGTGGTTAGAGTGGCAGCACCAAGGTTGCAGGTTCGATCCCTATTCCTGCATTGCCGGGGGTTGGACTGGATGATCCTCAGGGTCCCTTCCAACTCTATGATTCTATGAGATGTGAACTGAACTAAATCCCACCCTACCCCCACTGTAAGAGAGTTCCCTGTTGATGTACAACTACAAGTGGTGCTGCTCCCACCATTTCAAGCCTAAGAACTTTTAGCACAGCAGTTGCTAAAACCCAGACTGCACACTTGCTGCTCACATGGAGTAATGATGAGCGCACCCACTGGATGCTCTGTGCTCTGGATTCCTTCAAGGGCAGGAGCAGGGGAACCATCCATGCTGCCCTGAACTCTTTGAAAGAAAAGAGGGGGCAAAAGTGTCAGAAAAAGTATGCATATATACCATGCATTTAAACAAATTTGAGACACCCCCCCCCATTCAAAGAATCCTGAGAACTGTAGTTTACCCCTCACAGAGCTAAGATTCCCAGAACCCTTAACAAATTATAGCTCCTAGGGTTCTTTGGAGGCAGAAGCATGTTTTAAGTGTGTGGTGTGTATGCAACTGACTTCTCTCTGGCTCCGCCCCTTGTGACTTAGGACGCTCTTAAAGAGCCAGCCCTCTGGCCTGAAAACTCCCACTCTGCTCTCCAGCCTCTTCCATGGTGTACTCCCTGAGCTGGCTGGCTCCTGCAGTGGTAGCGTTCCCATATTTCAAAAAGTGAAAATCCGGACACAAAAGTTCTTGAGCTTTTTGGGCAAAGTTGTTGAGCCAAATACTGAATACCAGATGTATGGTGACCCTATGCAGTGGACCCTCTGTGAAGACACCCATGAGCATCCAGGAGGTTCTTAGGGGGCTCATGTTTCTCAGGCTCCATTGTTTCATGATCTCCAGCAACAAGCTCAGAGCATGACACCTGCCCTGGCCGTCCACAGCAGGAAAGTCTGCAGCCAGAGGCTGAACCCATGGCTGAACCCATGTGGAATGTTAATGACCCAAAATGGTACCACCAGGCTGTGAGTGTTTTGTGGGAGGAATTCAAACAAATACCAAGAAATTTAAATTAAAGTGGATTAAAATGCTCTGTCACCCCCTAGCATAACAAATCAATGGGGTTTTTTTTTTAAAGGAACACACTTTGTGTGCACAATAAGTGAATGATTAGCAGAAAGATGTATAGACACTGCCAGCAAATTAGGATTTATACTGGATGAAAGGCTCATTGAAGAGCCTGCTGGATCAGGCCTGTGTGTGTGTGTGGGTGGGTGTGGGTGTGGGTGTGGGTGTGAAAGAGAGAGACAGACAGAGACTTTCTGCTTTGGCTGTTCACAGCACCACCAATTCACCAAAGGGATTGTGGTCCTCAGTCCCAAAAGTTTGCATATCTCTTTCCAACAGAATAGGCTGCATGAGTACTATAACACTGTCTAGGGTATTACTATCAAGTATTTTTGATGGAAACCTCAATTCAGTTACCCAGAAGGTCACGCATCACCATATTATGCTATCTTGCATAGAATTTAGCACCCTGTCAATTTTTACTTATCTTCGTCATCATTATCTAGAGCAGATTTCTAAGCTTCATGAATAAGTGGCAGGAGACAGATGACACCTTGGAAACGTCTCCCTGTCTTCTCTCTCTCTTTCCATTTTGCCCTTTCCCCTCTTCCAAAGCAAGATTCCTCTTTGAATATACATTCTGATTGCAGAATGTGGATTTCCTGCTGTCAGAACCTGATCTGGATTTGTGCACCTTCTTGTGCCAGATAGCCCTTGAATCACCTTCCAAGCATTTCACAACTGCTTTCACTAAAGCAGCAGTTGGGCTAACGGATGTCTTTGTTGTCTCCCACGATGACAGTGCTCAGCCGAATGTGGCTCTGGTGTCCGGACACGCTCCGTCATATGCATGACCAACCACATCAGCAGTTTACCACTGGAGGGCTGCGGACACAACAGACCAGCAGAGACCACACCCTGTGACAATGGGCCATGTTTGGGGAAAGTGGAATGGTTTGCTGGAAGCTGGAGCCAGGTACTGTTCATCTTCAAAATGTTTGGGGGAAGATCCAGTAAAAATTAAGAAAAACGGAGTTCAGGGGAGTTAATTATGTGGCTCTTTTTTATTTATTTACTTTATTATATTTATTGGTCTTTTTTGGGAAAATACTTTTAGCAATCATCACATTCCAGAATGTTTGGGTTTATTATTATTATCATTATTATTCCTGAAGAATTATCCTTTGTTGGCTCCATATGTTCTCAATGTCTTTTTACCCTACACAATTCCATTAAGAGATCTGAATGGTGTTTCTTTCTCTCTCTGCTCCTATGGTTGTATTCCTTCTGGCCACTTTCCCTCAACCAGTTAAACTGGAGAGAAACAGGTGCTGACGGATCAGTTAGGGATCTGTCCTTCTCCCTAATTATTTGGCCATTTCTTCATAACGGTTAGCTAGTGATGGAAGAGCTGAGCCCAACACTCCTTGGCTGATCCATACCGGGACTTGACAAACTAAGCTAATCCCCCAAGACACCAAACCCCAAACGAAAACCAGAAGAGATCACTCAGACCAAATTGGATTCTGACATCACTGGGAATGTGTTAGGACCTGTGGTGGGTCCCTGCACCCCTCTTCCTCTGCCAGTGCCTGGGAGCTGAGTGTCCAGTGCTGAAGGGGAGCCATTATGCCATGCAGGCCTGGCAGCACCCACTGTTGCCTCCCAAGGTAAGGTGCTGGCCTCACATTCACCTGTTAAGGCTGGGGGGAATCCTCTTCCCAGGCCCCTGTGGGGCAGTGTGAGGAGGCACCTCTCTTTGGGGCGGGGGGGGGCAACTCAGAGACCAGGGGGCAGCAGTCGCTGCCCAGAGGATTCCCAAGGAGAGGGGAGAGGAGGGAGTTGAGGGAAGACTCCACAAGGGAGGGTGCTTGAAAAGGTGGTGAGGAGCTGCAGGCAAGGGGTGACATAACTGGGCTCCTGAGCTCTACAGGGGTGCTGCAGAGAGATTGTAGTTGGTCAAGGGAGCAATGGGTTCAAAAATGTTGAAAAACTGTGCCCTATGTGTCTCCCACTCCCAGAGTTCTGGGAGTTCTCCAGGGAGGAGTGGGGGAAGCCCATTGTGCTAGCAGGACTTGTGCTGGCTCCAGATGGCTCCCAATGCAGTCACTGTTTAGTTGAATCCAGCCCTTGATTTATTACCCACCCTTCATGCTAATGTCCCAGGGTGGGTCACAACATGCTTTTGAATTAGTATATGAGGAGCAAGGTTGGTGTTTCCTGTGCAAAGGACTATGCTTTTGTGTATGTCCCTGCATTCTAATTTGTTGATTCTATTATGGCAGTTAAGTACTGATAGGGCATGCCTTGTTGGTGGTTTAAAAACCCGCCAAAGAACTGTGCAAAACACAATGTCAAGTAATCGTAAATCTGTTTGTGCAGTTTTCTGGTTTTGTGCAAATCTGAGAGGTCAAAAGGATATATGTGTGTGGCTAAGCTCCTGACTCACCCTTACTAGCACACTGGAAAAGGAAATGAAAGCAACTAAATTCTCAGCACACATTTTTCAGATTGCTGCTCAATATATCTACTGTAGAAATGTCTAATGGTGATTGCTTGGGCAGTTTTCTGGTTTTGTGCAAATCTGAAGGATGAAAGAACCAAGGAATTCCTGAAGCACACCAGAAATAGTTACAAGCAAAAGTGATAAAGAAATTCAGGTAATGAGTTAGTGGGCAAGGGAAGAGAAGTAGCAGAAAGTGACAGTGGATCCACCCACCCCAAAACGCTAAAACAAATAGTTTGCAACCCCCAAGGAAAGCAGTTTTGAGCCTAATTTTCTCCAATTTATTGGATTATCCCTTTATCAGGTAAAACCAAATTTACAAGGGGAAAGGATTGAGATTGATGTGGTTTGAGGGTCACATCATGTAGACTACTGTCAGGGAGAATTTGGAGGAGCAAGTGACAGAAGAGGCAGAGCAGGGGCTCGGGGATGCTGCAGAGCCCTTCAACCACCCAGAGGCTCTGGAAGGGAGCTCAGACTCTGGAAGGGAGGGGGCTTTCAAATCAGCACAGACAAGGAGGGAAATAAACTAAGGATCAAAGATGTCTCACGCAATTCCCACACCTACTTTGTTGGTGCGGGAATTGAAGGAAGCCACTCCCCGAATCTGACTCAATGGGTTCGGATGCATAAACCTGAACTGTAGCTGTTTCTTGTACATATGTAATAAAGACTGTAAATATCAAGCCGACTGTGCCGGGGTGTTAATGCGAAGGGGAGACACCACCTTTACAACTACACAAATTAAATGGGAATGCAAACTCTGGTGTGGACAAGCCATTACTCTCAGTGGAGTTTGGTTTAGCCTCATTACTGGAAAGGCCTATATCATGGGTAGGCAAACTAAGGCCCGGGGGTCGGATCTGGCCCAATCGTCTTCTAAATCTGGCCTGTGGATGGTCCAGGAATCAGCATGTTTTTTACATGAGTAGAATGTGTCCTTTTATTTAAAATGCAACTCTGGGTTATTTGTGGGGCATAGGAATTCGTTCATTCCCCCCTCCCAAAAAATATAGTCCTGCCCCCCCCCAATGTCTGAGGGACAGTGGACCAGCCCCCTGCTGAAAAAGTTTGCTGATCGCTGGCCTATATCTCTGACTTTGATGATCAGAATTCTATCGTTTTTTCATAATTGACTCCCTGATATGGTTGATCATGCCAATAAACTGCTTAGTCTCACAAAATGCACGATAAAGCTTTTAGGACTTCAAGGCTTTCTGCAATAGAACTGGCCCCCCTTTTAATCCTCCATGCCCTCTGCCCCCTCTCTTAACACATATTGTTGGAAAAAGATCTAAATTAGATTAGTGGTGAGCTATGTAAACAAAAGCAACTTAAAGTAATAAAAATGCCAGCCGAGAATTTCACAGAATTCCAAGCTATGGAATCATAATGAAATGCAGCATTCGCTCAACACACTCAGACTCTCTCTCTCTCTCTCAGGACAAAAGCTGATGCAACTTGAAAGCCCCTCTCAAACATTTACAACCAGCATCTTACAGCTTTGTTTCATATTGGGGCACCGTTAGAGTGCATCTGCTTAATAGTCCTGGAAAAGCACCCATTCCTTGTTCTTCTTGCATAGACATCTTCCCCCATCCCAGCATAGACCTTTGAATGGTGGACCAGCTCCAAGGTTCTGTTATGTTAACTGGCATCCCAAGAGTTAATTGCCTCTGGGACCAGCAATTTACAATGCTGTTAACAGGAATTATGTCTTGAACTCCGGAGCACCCACAGAGAGTTTATCCATAAATCTACCATATTGCTTCAGGCTTCTAATTTATTTCTCTAAAGTAATAAATTCTTCAGGAATATGCAGCCATGGACATTTTAAAACCCATAATATTTTAATTCTCCACTGGTCAGCTACAATATATAATATAGTGTAAAAAAAAAAATATGTGTTGAAGATTGATTTGTGGTGAAAATGGTGGTTGCACCATTCAGACTGTCTGATTTGTAGTCATGTTTAGAGCAGATTATCAGTGTCTCTTCCAAATCGGTTTCATTATGAACCTCTGGCAGTTTCCAAACATGGTTGCTAAAAAGTTATTCCATCATTTCTATGCTTCATATCTGCCATCTAGAGCGGCCACCCAAATTTCTATTGAAAATGATGTTTCAAGGAAATTTGGGCAACCTCTGAATTCTGGGAGATTCCAGACAGACAAAAGGAAACCCTGTTTTGCACCATAGTTAAAGGATGGGGGGGGGGGGAGACCACCAGTCTGGGAGGCTTTAAAGGGGGATTAGACAAATGAATGGAGGGGGGTAAAGTGATCAAGGGCAGCATGTATTTGAATGCCTGTTGGGGATCTCAAGTAGGAAAGAGCAATTGCACTCATGTATCGCTTGTGGGCTTTACCTAGTCAACCACTGTGAGGACAAGATGTGGGACTACATGGACCATTCATCTGGTCCAAGAAAGATCTTAATTTTCATGTTAATTTAAGACAATACTTTAATGTTGTTTCACATGTTATAACTTGCCCTGGCACGTTAGGGTGAAGGGGAGGTAGTATATAGTAGTAGTAATAGGAGGGGGAGGGGGAGGAGGAGGAGGAGGAGGATTAGAACATCCCACCCACCAAAGGAGGCCATAGATAATTCAAAGCCAAAGGCCTGGCAGGAAAGAATTGAAGTAAAAAACAGTTCAGAAGTCTTGACATTCAGAGGAACATGGTGGTTCCTGCAAACACACATCTCAGGTATCAAAGGCCTGGGTGAAGACATGCCTCTTCGCCATATAGTCCTCCCCTCTTGGGAAGCAGCGGTCAAGTTTTTGCTCTCTTCTGTTTGAGGAAGAGAGGCATTTGAAGTGTCCCTGGGCCAATTTAAAAGTGATTACTTGGGGCTGGTTAAGCATCCTGTGCTTTTAATATCTACCAGAAGTAAAAACAAGGCTCCCCCTTCTTCTTCTTCTTCTTCTTTTAAAGTAAATTGTGCTAAGCGTGTTTTGGTATTTTTAAAGCCTTTTTCAAGTGACATGGAAACCAATATAGCACTGGATTTCTCTCCTGAAGACCTTTTCCAAAAAGTGCCAGGTACTGTATTGTGTATTTAACCTTTAAAGATTCAGTCAAGGGCTACATGGGCCAAAAGTTGTTTCTGAACTGGGCCCAAGCCCCCTCCCTCAGGAGCAGGCTATGGAGATGAAAAGGAAACCCTGGTGGCATCTAACTTCCCCCATATCAAACAGAATGGGAAAGGGGGGCCGGGAGCAAGCCAAGCTGAATTCTCACCTCAAATGCTGGAGGCAGAACAAAAAAGTTAAGCCCAACAGGGTCCATTTCACCATTCCTCACCTCCAATAAATGCACCACTTTCTCAGGAGAACAGTGCACCATTGAGGAGACTCCCGGGACACCCCCTCCCCCCCCAGGCCTAATTTAGTTAGACTGCAATCCAGCTGCCCCAACCGCTGCCGGTGGGACTTTGCCGAGGGGCAGAGCTCACAGTGGCCACAGCGAAAGGTGAGGGCGGCAGGGAAATTCAAGCCTGGCACAGCAGTCAGGCCTGGAGAAGGCCCAATGCCATTGCCTGATGGCAGTGAGCCCAGCTTGGGATCCAGTGGATCCCTGGCTGCCTCAGCCCCCACCCACACTCAGAATGCCCCATTTCAGGGCTTTCCTCAGAGCTCTGCCAGCAAAGAAATAATAATAATAATAATAATAATAATAATAATAATAATAATAATACTAAATAATGTAAACTGCTTAAAGCCCAAATTGACTTCTCAGTAATACTGAAGTGAATTCACAAATTATACAAGCATTGAAATATAACCAACCATACTATTAAAAATGCAATTAATATAATCCCATTAAATCAGGAGACAGGTTGAGAGAGCAAAGTCTATTACAGGGCAAAAAAAGTTGTTGGGAGGTAATATTTTGATAAGGAATGTGCCCATGGGAAAAAGAAACATAATCAGTCCTCACTGACTGCAGCTTTAGACAACTGCTTGGGGATTCATTGCTTAAGTAAACAAACAAACAAACAAACAAACAAACAAACAAACAAAGTCTCATGCAATTGACTGCAAATGTGTAGTTTGACCCTTCATGTATCCCCATCATCTTAAAGTGGAACGAGACATTTCTGTGGTGCAAGAAGAGTCCTGCCCTATTTGCCTTAATCTCATGAACTGATATAGCTGCTTTGCTAAATAGAACAGTTATTAAACCTGAAAGGTGGAGCCTCCTGTCTGTTTTGCTTGCTGGGCAAAACCAATTAATCTTTCTGATTCAAGTCAAATGATTGCAGCATTATCTGTCTCTGGGAACAAAGATGTGACAAATATAGGAACTTCCGGGTTGGCGCCTCCGGTAATGGCGGAATTCCTCTGATCGGGAGGAATTTGCCTCGTGGAAATCTGGGTTTGGCCGCCACGGCAAAGGCGGAGACCCACTAAAAATCACAGGCGGGTGAAGCCTGTGAATGTGGGATTCAGCTGGCACCTTTTGCGCCTCCCCCACTCGCGGGGAAACCCGGTTTCGGGAATCCGGAGCGACGTGGGGTGAGTGGCGCGGTGCTTCAAATTGACTGCTTCTTCCACGGAGCGAAGCCGCATAGCTGTTGCCGAAGAGCGCTGACTTTTTCCTGTGGACAATTTGATTTTAAAGCAACTACCCGTAAGTAGAGCGGAGAATTGGATTTTTAAACGTCTTAATTTGGCACCGAAACGGGGAGGTTCAAAACAGGAAGTCTGCCTTCCCCTTTTGTAAATAGACTGAAGCAAAGAGACTGTAAGCTAAAGTCTTGGAAAGCCTACTGTAAAGGACTAAATTTCCATCGGTAGAAAACATCAAACCCCCCTTGGAAGCAGGAGAAGAGGGGGAAAGTTTTGGATTTTGTGTGCCTGCAGGAGAGAGTGAAGAAAGTTAAAATACCACCGCTCTGAACCTGGAAATGGGCTGCTAGTAAGACTGGATTGTTCATTGATAGTGAATAGAACGTTCGCTGACAGCTAGCTAAATAAGAGAGATACATTGTTTCCATTCTCTCCGTCTGCTCTTAAAAAGGAGTAAAAGTAACTGAAAATTGAAACTAACTTTATTGTTTGAACTGTGTTTAAAAGGACTAATACAAATAGAAACTGTTTCCCTCTAGAGGAAGCCTCTGAAACTGTTATAAGAGCTGAGCTGGGGGAATTTCCAGCTGTAAGATAAAAAGCTGTGAGATTCTGGGACTGACCTTGAATTGGTCAAGAATGTTGACAGAAGAGGCTTTAGTGGCTGCATTATGTAAGATAAATGACTCACTGGAACAGCTTCACAAGAAGCTGGATTTAAATATAGAAAGTATAAATAATTTGGGACAAAAGGTGAACATCAATACAGAAACTATCCAGAAATTGACACAGGAATCTACTTTGACATGGCAAACTGCAGAGAAGGCTAGGGAGAAAGCTGTTGCCGTTGAATCTAAAGTAACACAATTGGAGAGAGAAAGAGTCCCAGCCTCACAGATGCAACTTGATGATCATAAGGTGATGCCTGTCATGATTGAATCTAAAGAAAAACAGATTTTGAGGATCAGAGCCCTGCCTGAACTGGATTTGATGGACTTCCTCACACAGGAATTTGCTGTTTCTTGGGACCTGGACTTTGGGTCAAGAAGAGACTAAAATTGTGAGAGCCTTCAGACTTGGAAGAGGAGGGAAAAAAGAGAAGAACAAAATAAGAGACTGTTGGAACTACCAGAAGAACTTAGAAGAACAACAGTCAAGAGAGGAAATTTTTAAAGACGTTCTGAAATACCTTTTGGATCTTAGGTCTAACTATGGAGATTTGGTTGCCCTGTCGAGAAGGAACAAAATCATCTTTAGGAGGTAGTTTCCCCGAGATCTACTCTTCAGCCTCAAAGGAAGGAAAATAAAAATAAGATCAGTAGAAGACAAAGCAAAGTTCCTGTATAAGCATGAAGAAGACTTGCAGAAGGGACTTGGAAAAGAGTTAAGAGCCTCGGACAGAAGATCACCAGGTTGATGGACTATATGGAATTGGCAGAAATGACTGGCAGAATCCAAGACCAGGGAGAAGAGACGGTGGAAGATTGGAAAAAGTTTAAAGACTATTTATAGAAATATTGTAAAATTGACGAATGTTGGGAAAATGTTGGAATGAAGTTATATGGCTTTAGTAGAAATGTTATAAGGAATTAAGTATAGATAGATTATTAGAGTATTAGGGAAAAATAAGGTTAGAATATGTTAAGATAAATATAGGACAGAAAACAGAGGAAGGTGGAAAGGAATTGCTGAAACAATTAACAGAAGTGGAATACAAAAAGGGAGGTGTGAGGAGGTCATGGAAACAAGTAAATGAAAGATATGACATTGAAATTGTATGATGTGTGTTTTAAATTGTTTTTGTTTGGCTTTATTTAGTTTATTGTGTTAGTGTTGTGTTGTGTAATGTTTATACATTGTATTGTTTTCTTTTTTCTTCTTTTCTCTTTCTCCTTTTTTTTGTAGTGTTTAAAAGTAATAAATATTATTTTTTAAAAAAACAAAAAACAAAGATGTGGCAAATATAACTGGCCAAGTGTAAATACCAAAGGCCAACTGTTGCGCGCGCTCTCTCTCTCTCTCTCTCTCTCTCTCTCTCTCTCTCTCACACACACACACACACACAGGAACACACAGGAACAAACAAAAAAATACAGACAAGTTCTGGCAATATCCATCAGCAACCACTATAAATAATAATAATAATAATAATAATAATAATAATAATAATAATAATACCCCACCCATCTGCCACACATATAAAAACATAATGCAATGTCCAACATTAAACACTTCCTGATACAGGGCTGCCTTCAGATGTCTTCTAAAAGTTCTGAGTTCTGTTTAGAATTTGCTAACTGCTGCAAAAATATTGATGGTGAAAAAAGGGTTATATTTTGTGCTCTCTTTATTGGGGGGGGGGAGAAAAGCTAGTTCACTTATGGAGATTCGGTGAAATATCTTAATTCATAACATTTGCGTATTTAAAACGGTAAGCAACCAACTGAGACGGGGTGGGGTGGGGTGGGGGTGGGACCTTTTATATAAGCTACCTCCATTACATTTACTGCAATACACTCTTTGTGGGGCTTCCCTTGCACCTATCCTGAATCTGTGGTTAGTGCAGAATACTGCAACACAATTGCTGGCATATAGAACACCTGTGCTCAGAGATCTTTACTGGTTGCCCATTATATATATATATATATCAAGTCATTAACAACTTGGGACCAGTTTTCCTGCAAGAATACCTCTTATGCCATATATGCCCACTCAACCACTTTGATCAATGGCACTGGCCCTGTTCCAGGTGCCCCATAATACCTGTTCAACATCTGTAAGAAATGGATCTTTGACGTTTGGCAGCACCTGCACTCTGGGACACGGAGCCTCTTCAGGCCAGGCAGGGCCTTCACTGCCCTCTTTCCAGCGCCTGCTGAAGACAGTTTTGTGTAGACGAGCCCCTCCAGACATGTAGAATGTTGATGTATCGTCTAATCTGTTTTTAGTTTATTGCTGAATTTACCTTTTGAACTCGTTAAAGATTTGTTTTTATCTGCTTTTACTGATAACCTTATTATTTTATTCTGTCTGTAAACCTCCTCTTTGCTTCATCAAACTTATAAACCACTTGGTTGCAGGAAACCTCAGAGTGGTTTCCAAACAGAATAGAAAAATGTGACTATTTATAAAAAAAAAAATATAATTAAGCAATCAATTAAAAAGACAGTCTAAAGTTTATGAAGTAAACATATGAGTATGCATCTCCACCTGTGTTTTGTGTTTGCTTATGTATAGTGCTCCATTGAATGTGGCCGTGGAACTCAGCAGAGAGAAGTGATTTGTATCCGAAAAACGGAAAGCAGCTTTGACATGCTGAGCCCTGAGGAGTGCTCATTTCTGGAGACACCTCCCAGCCAGCAGACCTGCTACCTCAAGCCTTGCGGCGCTAAATGGTTTAGCACCGAATGGAGCACGGTAATTACTCGGCTGTGTTTGGTTGATTCCTCTGCCCCAAACACAAATGCTCAGCTGAAGTCTGTTCCTATGGCCAGCCCTGGAGAGGTTAAGCAGAGCCAAAGGCCCTCCTAGTCCAGCCTCCTCTTCTCCTAGTGGCCAACCAGAGGTGTTTGGGAAGCCCACAACTAGCAGCGGGGGGGGGGGTGGAGGGGCTCCCCCCCCCCCGTGAGGAAAGGATGCAGGGTTTGGAGCCAGGGAGAGGTGACATGATAGCTGGTGGAGGTGCAGCTTCTAGTCTTCCAAGGAGCTCCCACACAGACCTTGAAAGTGGCTGGTCAAACTGAGCAGAGGAATCTCTATCTAGCTCACTAATGTCAGCACTGACTGGCAGTGACTAGTGTTTCAAACAAGGGGCTTTTTGCAGCCCTACCTGGAGGTGCTGGAGATTGAACCTGGGACCTTCTGCATGCAAGGCAGGTGCTCTGTCACTCAGTGTGAGTCACTCAGTGTGAGCTCTGTCACTCAGTGTGAGCAACTCTGTGTCATGCAGAGTTGCTCATCGCCTGCCTTCCCGCTTGATTCCTTGTTGAACTGCTTCCCTCTCCCCTCTGCTGAACCATCTGCCTGCCTCCAGGCTACCAGACCTGACACCTTCCAAGTTTTTCCTTTTGAGGACTTGACTTAAAGAAGTAATCTGTGCAGTGACATTTAACACTGCAGGAATGCAAGTAAGGAATTGTCTGTTTAGTCTGCTTCCAAGGCTCTGATGAAAGCATCTTCAGCAAGGAACCCAACTGGCTGGTCATCAGCATCCTGTTCGCCTAGGTAGCTGCATGCAGCCGCCATTTCCCACTAATAAGTTTCTAGACCTCATGCCCTTGCCAGCACTCCCAGAACATCAGCTATCTTAGCTGGGGAGCTTGAATACCCTTGGTTTAGAGCAGAAGGAGGGAACCCTTTTCAAACTGAGGGCCGCATTCTCTTCTGGAGAGCATCCCAGGGGCCATTTGGTGGTGGTGGGTGGGGCAAAAGTGAGAAGGCAAAAGGCAAAAGTGAGAAGAACAATTAATATGAATTTTACCCTTGACATGTAGGCTAGTTTCTAGAAAGAAAACACACACACACACACACACACAGAGAGAGAGAGAGAGAGAGAGAGAGAGAGAGAGAGCTAGCTCTATCCTCCATCCAGGCAAGCAAGGGCAAATCCCAACTTAGCAAAAACACTTAAGGAGGGTACAGAATAAAGCTGCTGAGAGGTGTGGCCTCGGGGAGAGATGGTGTGACTTGGTAGTGTGCGTGACCTGAGGAGAGTCAGATGGAGAAGCTTGGAGGACCACAATTGACTGCATGACTGGAGGTCGCCCCCCCCCCCAAAGTTAGAGTGTTGGACGCCTGGGGCACCAGGACTGCAAACCCTGCTCAGTCACTGGGTATCTTTGGGTTAGGTGGCTGTGGGGATACAAAAGGGAGGATCAGGAGCCACACCTGCCACCTTTGGTTCCTTGGAAGAAAGGTGGGCTGTAAATGTTACAAGGAAAGAAGCATACAAAGGTTCTTGACAGTCACCCTGCTGACAGGAAAACCTGTCTCTTCTGCACAACTCAAAACATTCCTGTATCTCCTTCAACTGAGATAAAAATAGGTCTAGTGGACATCAAGTGGTTTGTGAAGAACTCCTTCTTACTTGGGTGTCTTCAGAGGGCTGTGTGTGTGATGAACCTTCTCGTTCTCCTTTGATTTCATTCTTGGAACCTCCTCCCTCCCAGAGTCCTTGAAAACAATATGATCCCAAATTGCTTCAGACTGCTAAGTGAGGAAATTGCTTTGGCTGTCCCAGCTCTGCCCACTCTCCTACTTTGAGTGCTTTGCTTCCTGGATAGATTTTCATGACAACACAGAAGGGCAAATTACTCTTACCACTCTTGTTTTAAGGCAAGAGAACAGCATTCTGAGAAAGCAATAAACTAGAAGCTGCAAAATGACACAGTTGATGTTCTGTTGGTCTTTTGATTTGGAGCTGATCCTGGCATGCCACTCCTGATCTGTGGAAATTCCCAAAATGACTGAGTAATGTTGGTACTGGTCACAGTGTGGTGGATTGCAGTGAGGGTTACTTCTGAGTAAACATACACAGGGCTGCACTGTGAGTGTGGCTTGCTTTCTTAATTTCATACTTTGCCAGAGCATTTACTTATTTATTTTAAATGGGTTGCAGTGCTCAAAGTCCTGCGAAGGCGGCTTCCGTGTCCGAGAGGTGCGATGTCTCTCTGATGAAATGACGCCCAGCAGCAGATGTGACTCCCAGCTTAAACCTGAAGAGAAGGAGCAATGCAACACTCAAGACTGCATACCCGAAATAGGTAGGGTAATGTTGCCATTATTCTAATTGTGGAACTCCATCTAGTGGAGGAAAAATGAAACTGACCCACTGTGCCTACTGAGGCAAGCCAATAAGGTCAGATTTTAACAAAATGTAATAGTTTGGGTGTGTGTATGTTTTTCTTTTTAACAAGACCAAAATAAGCAAGTTTCTTTTGAAAGGTATATTGGTTTTTCATTTGGGATTTAGTCTTTTTATTGGCACACACAACATTTGAGTGCCCAGGAAGTCTCTAAAAGATTCCACCAGCAACCTGTATGCTGTTACATGGGTGGGGGGAGAGGTAATGTGCTTTTCAGATGTTGTGGTATTCAACTCCCATTGACCACCATGATCAGAGATGGTGGGATGTGTGTTCTGCAGCATCTGGATGATACCACATTGGCTACCCTTGATGTAGACAAAGAGAATGATGGGAACTGGAGTCCTAAAATATCTGGAAGAGCACAGATGATGAACCTTCTCGTTCTCCTTTGATTTCGTTCTTGGAACCTCCTCCCTCCCAGAGTCCTCCCTCTCGTTCTCCCCACTTCTGATCCAACTCCTCAGAAAATGGGAGAAAAATAATTGTCAAATAGGAATTTGAATTCCCCCATTCTTCTGTCAGCTCTTCAAAGCTGAAGTCACTAAAGAGGTTCCCCATGTACAACATTCCAGGACTATGGCTCAAATTCAAGATTTGCATCTGCAACAGTGTAGGATTTGTATGAATAATAATTGCCACTGTTTTTGCAATTTCTCTTCCACTTCAAACAGCTGGGTTTTGCTGAGCAATTAACGCTTTGCTACAGTGCCTGCCAGTCAAACACAACGGCCTGCTACCTTGTGTTTAGGTATCATGAAAATGAAATTGATTTGTACTTGACTTTGAACAAAAGTGATTGGGTGTATGTATTATTTAAGCCGTGTGGTTTGGAGAAATGTATTATTTAAGCAAAGCTAGGTGCAGGAAGAAGAAAAAACTCCAACATACACAAACCACCAAGCAGCACTGTGAATGTTAAATGCTCATCTAGACTTCTACTTTCCCTGAAGAGTTTTAGAAACAAAATTTGATTTTAACATCTACGGTTAAAAAAAAAAAGCCTTAATCCTACAGATCAGCTTAAACTGCAGCTTTGCAGGAAGAAACTTGCACCCCATTGAATGTCAAACATAATCCAAAACTTGGAAGCAGATCTGCTCTGCTTTCAAGAATAAAATGAAACAACTTTTCTAGGGTCAACTTAACAAGGCACAGATAGACACTTAGACACTAATTTTGCTCTCTCATAAGCAGGAGACACTGATGGGCTGGAATTTCATCTGAGGAGATCCAAGGGTTTTGCCTTCACTGCAACATTGCCCAGTACCTTACATCCCCATGAAATAAACAATAACTGCTTTGAGGTTTTCTTCTTACAAGCAGGCAGTATATAAATTTTACAAAATAATATAAAATAAACAGATTCATCATTTATTTATTTATTTATTTATTTATTTATTTATTTATTTATTTAATAGAATTTATACACTGCTTCAATATTTTTTTAAAAGACCCTCAAAGCAGCTAACAAAAAGGTAAAAATAAGAAAATCAAGAAAAAATTGGAGCCAAACATACAGAATCATAGAATTGTCAAGGTAGACAGGACCCCAGGGTCATCTAGTCCAACCTCCTGCAGTGCAGCAATAGGCAGCTGTCCCTCATGGGGACTGAACCTGCAACCTTGTCATTATCAGCACCAGACTCTAGTCAACTGAGCTACCCAGGCCTATAGGAAAACTTAAAATGCTAAAACAGATTAGAATTCACACTGGCATATCTAAGTACCTGGGAAGGGTTGCCTAAAAAAAGAATGCTTGTTTTCTCCAGGTGCACAAAAGAAGATAGTGGAGGCTCCTGCTTGCTCTTCCTAGACAGGGAGTCCCAAAGGGCAGGTGCCAAAGGACACTAAACAACCAAGTTCTTACCAATACAGAATGGGCATTATGTGGGCCCTGCAGTAGTGCCAGTTCTGCCAATTGAAGTGGTCGATTGATGCAAAAACCATACAAAAATGCATTACGTCAAGGACAATTGCTTTCTAAAATTAATCAAAACTGCATATAGAAAATGTGTTTACTGTGAGAATTTCATACTAAACTTCATGGCCACTGTGAAGTCCAAAGCATCTGAAAGGCACTGGGTTGGTGAAGACTGATTGAGGTGCTATTATTGAAAGGAGCTCATGCCATCATGTGGATGATCCAGGACCTGGAGCAGAGACTTCCCTGCTGGTCTCAGTCAGTGCACAAGTTCCTGTGGCACAAGCTAACCCCTTAGCCATTGCCTGTTTAAGGAATTATTTTGTCCTTTCCAGATGAAAACTGCAAAGACAAATATTACAACTGCAACGTTGTCGTGCAAGCCCGGCTGTGTGTCTACACATATTACAAAACAGCGTGTTGCGCTTCGTGCTTGAGAGTGGCCAACAGGCAGTCTGGGTTTCTGGGGCGCAGATAACCACGGCTCCATCGCTGGCATCGCTGGACTTCTGCCCAGTCATTTGTGGCTGCTTGGACTGAAACAGAGTCTACCTTTTAAAAAGAGAGGTTTCCCATACTGGCGCACCCCTTGAGGGTGTGCATGCTTCTGTGATATCACTAGCACACTGTATAGGGACCCTTTTGGAAATGTACACTGTAAAACTGGGTTTTTCCAAACATCATTAAGCACAGCCAAGCAAAAGCCCATCTTGGGAGATGTAAGGAACTGTCTCAGGCAGAGTCAACTAATAATCCATGCAGGGACAGTAGGGGTCAATGAAGGCAGCAGTCCTGTGCCTGGAAGGAAGCCCCGCTGAACTCAGCAGAACTTACTTCTAATGCATAGGACTGTACTGAGAAAATCCCAGAACACTGAGCTTGACTGGCATCAAACTCTTCCTCAGGACCATTTTCCTTTACATAATACTTCTATGACACCTAATAAAAATGTTGGAAACTTTGCTAGTATCAAGGCAGAGCTTCTTGTTCCTGCTTGGACATAATAAATGATTCCCACCAGGATGAAACCAGGGATGGCATTTTCTTAAAAAAAAACCCAGTTCTGCTTAAAAAATGAGCTATGCTCACACATCATGTTCATTATTCTAATCAATGATTATATGCATTATTATATGCATGATTTTCTATACATATATGCTCCAGGTTTCCCAAAGCAACCAGCTCTCAAACAGATACATACAAGAATGCATATAACTATACAGAAATACTTTTGTATTAGTGCTTATAAAATTATGCTGCAGTAATAAAGTGCCACATTGGGGCTTGACACTTTTATATGTATAATACATGTATTTTAAAATTTTGCACATAATTTTGCATATAAAATTACATATAATCAGTCAGGCCTTTTTTGTAATAAATAAATAAATTAAAACATCCCCAAAACCACAGCATTGCATAAAGGGCAGATGGGCAGTGCTGCCCCAATTCCCTCAAAGGATCCAGCCCACAATGCTATAAGCGCATCATACATATTTCTCTCTCTTCAACCACTTCCCCTTTCTTTTTAGTAATTTACATCATTCCTGAGGAAAGCTCTGAAATTTGAAGGCTAGCTCATTGTTTGTGACACATACACACTGTTGGTCCCAATAATGGTGATTATGTTGCTGTCCTTGTTCAGGGTTCCCTGCCCCATGGATGAACACAGCAGCCTACCTTTGTGTCACTTTCTTTGTCGGTGTTGGCAAATGCCAATAGTTGTTGAATACTGGCTATCTTGATGTGTGGCAAAGTCAAAAAGGATGCACCCAACCAATTTCATGATGGCAGCGATTACTAGACGGTCTCCCTCCACTACAATTAATCTGTCCTGTGATCACTTAAAAATAAACCCAGAAAGCCGCCTTATACCTGGTCAGACTCTTTCTCCACCCAGCACATCCATTGCCTTCTCTGGCCGGCAGCTAAGGTGGCCACATTCTCTGCTTTTCAGAGGACCAGCCTCTGTTTGAAATCCGGTTTAACGATGGCCATCAGAAGGGAGAGCACATGGGGCATCCAAGTTGCCCATCAACACCCAGTCAGGTGACTAAGCAAACACACAGGCCCCCTGGTCACTGTCCCTAGTATGATGGGATGTATTGTGTTTCTATTTAAATTATAGTAATTGTTTCTAAATCTGCATCTATACATACAGATAAATCAGCATATAAAGTTATTATACAAATTTGTCTCGTCTTTTGGGATGATGCATTTGATGACATTCAACCTGTGCATTTACTTTTAATGCTCTGCACCTCAGGTGGCCTCCTTCTGAGTCAGGGGTCACCAACACAGTGCCCACAGGCAGCAGTGTGCTGGCCAATACCTCCTATGGTGCCTGCAAAAGGTCTCAGTATATATCCTCTCAAAAATCCACATTGCATGAGAAAATGTTCATTCTTCATAGTCAGTACCTGTTTGCATTGACTCAGCCTGTCCTGCATTGAGCCTGCCCCCCCAACCCCCCCAACCATACCCACATTTCATTGGATGCTAGCAATGGACACCCATCCTCTTCCAATCTATTCTCCACCCAGGAGAATCACTAAGAACTTCTCTTTGCATGTGAGAACAGTGAAGCAGCTGCCTTTTTCTCACTGATCAGGGGCCATGTTGTGGCCCCAACTCATTTTCTGCTCTTTTGGAAGTGCCACGAATTCTGTGTTATTCCACCCCTATCCCCACATGGCAGCCATTTTGTCATTGCTTCTCAAGAGTGTTCTAATCCATTTTGTTGCCTGAGGCAAAGGACAAGATAGTGCATTCTCCACTCTGTGCGCAAAATCTGACTTGACTGGAAGTTGTATCGTCCTTCCTTCCTAGTGATTCGAGCTTCATTTAGCTGGCCACCCACCCAACATTTGACTATTCATTCATTTTATCTTAGCCGTCTTAAAAGACAAACACCATTAGGACTGAAGAGCAGGGGAAGGTTGTATCGTAAGGACCCAGACCCCAACAGTCCTGAAGAATGTTCCCCACATGAGTACCCCAGCTGATCTGTAGTAAATAAGCATGTGTTTTAAACATTCTTTTTTCTGATCTATATTCTTTTCTTTGGTGATGTGGCCACTGTAAGCCATCACAGCTAGAGCAACCTACATATTTCATGTGTAATACTAGTAAAAGGGTAAACAACATGGTGGCCTCCAACTCCCATTATCCCTGTCCATTGGCCATGCATTGGCTGTGGCTGATAGGAGTTGTAGTCTAAAACATCTGGAGGGCACCCCTTGTGGACTACCCCAGCTCAAGTGCATGACGTACCCCTCTTCCTTTTGCTGCTGTTCAGTAATACTCATTTCTTCCTATTAGCAGTGATGGGAAAGAGTGTTTAGAGGTCTGTATTCAATGTTCAGACATGCCCATGACAGAACCAGTGTGCTGTAGGTCAATGTGGTGTCCACCAGATGACTGTTGAAATTCAACATCCATCAGCCTCAGCCACCCTGGCCAACAGTGAGGGACAAAGGGAATTGTTCTCCAGCAACATCTGGAGGCACCGTGTTGATTACCCCTGATGCAACCTAACAGCTGCTTTGCTCTTTTGGTGTAGACACCAAAAGAAGTTGTCGGTGGTGGAGATGGCACCAAGACTTGTATTTCTTAGCCTGGAAATATTAGCCTTGTGGGGTTGCTCACCTCAAAAAGAAGGAGAATGTTATGAACCCAAGTTCTTGTTCAGCTATGATTCAATCAGAGGGGAAGAAGAATCCCACCCTCTCCCATCTCCATCCTGCCTACCCAGATCCTAAATCAGTTCAGATTGCCTCAGGGACCAGCAGAGCCATTTCCGACTTGGGGGAGAAAAAAGATCTGTTCTTTCTGGGCCAGTCTGAGCCCAGGCAGGACGGAGCGTTGGCTCATCTTCAGTCAACAGGCACATACATAACACGGCCAGGTCTGCCCACGCAGTGGAGAATTGCCCAGATCGCCACACACCTGAAATTAACCCAGCCTGTCTGAAACAAGGAAGGATATACTTTGTTATAACTTATTTTTTATATTTGTAAATACAAGATGTTTATAGGAAAAAATGTATTCTAAGCTGTGTCTATATGGAATAAGCCACTGCATCAAAATAGTTCTATTATTTAGAATATGAATTTGTTTGTTCATTTGTTTTACAAAAAGGGACTAAAAGTGGATTTATTTATATATGCCATTGACATTTCTGTCCAGCTCTTTTGGCAATACTAACCAGTCTCTGGCCTAGAGTTTTATACCACACTGACATATATAAAAGTATTGTACTGTAAATCAATAGTTAATGTTTTCTTTAATTCATGGTTAATAATCCACTTCTACAAATGGATTTTTTAAAAGAAAAAGTGGGAGATGTATAAGTTTAAAAATACTTAAGTACTAGTTCAGGAATATATCACCAGCAATGCACCTGAACCAGTTCTGTACAGCATCTTTTTCATATTTGTATACATTTTCTCCAATGGGGAAAAAGTTTGATATTTTTTCGTATGACTAATTTATTTTTTATTATTGGGGGGGGGGAATAAATTGAACAAACATCCCATCCTGTGGGTTGTCTTTTGTGGTTAATAATGTCAGCACAGTTCGAATCCTGCCTCTTCCATGAAGTCATGAGAAGGGCCAGTCCTACGGTTGGGCAGGGTGAAGGAGCAGCCCCGGGTGGCAGATGCTGGGGAGCAGCAGAATTTTTGCACCCCCATTGGAAGATTCAGTACAGATGAGAGAAGGTACTTCTTCACATAGTTCCAACAGTGCACTGTGTGAATAACAACTCCAGTTAGTCTCTCCGAAGTCTTTCAACATTCAGCTTCCCTGGATGGCAATGGATTCCAGTGTTATGAGAAAGGGAGGGGGGGATCCCTATTTCCTTCCTCCACACCATGCATAAACTCACCTCTATCATGTCTTCCCTTAAGCAACTTTTCCCCTAAATCAAGAAGCCTGAAATGTTGCAACCTCAAAGGGAGGTTGCACTAACTCTTTAAACATTTTGGCGTTTAAAAATTAGTTTTTCTTAAAGATTTTCTCATGTAACAAGCAAACAAAGAAACAAAGAAAACTACATATAGAGTCTCCACTTTCAATTCAGAGTCTGAAAAAGTTTGTTTACATTCGGTATAAGATACCGTTATCATATGCATTATGCGGTTGGGGGAAAGAGAGGAGAGAGTGGGGAGAATGATCTTTCATTCTATTGCATAGTTGATTATTGATTCTGATTTTTGCTGAAGCCATAGAGTAAATTTGTTTAAGGATATCTAGGAAGTTAGGGCCAAATTTCATGCTGGTTAATACTTCTATTAAGTATTTCCATTCCATACAATCAAAGGCTTTAAGGATATCTAGAAACATGACTGTCAGTGGAGATTTGGTTGTTTTGCTGTGTTCTATCAAATTTAGTAGTTTCCTAATGGGGTTGTGTCCCGCTTTCCTCCAGGGCGCTGCCATCTTCTCTCTTTAAACATTTTGGTTGCCCTTTTCTGAACCTTTTCCAACTCTATCATATTCTGTACATCATGTATTTTGGAATTAGCTGCCAAGGAGTGTGGTGGAGTCTCCTTCTTTGGAGGTCTTTAAGCAGAGGCTTGACAACCATATGTCAGGAGTGCTCTGATGGTGTTTCCTGCTTGGCAGGGGGTTGGACTCGATGGCCCTTGTGGTCTCTTCCAACTCTATGATTCTATGATTCTATTCTATGTTCCAAGTGTGGTCTCACTATAGAGTTGTATAATCCCATTCTGACAGTGGCAATTTTATGTTCAATTCCTTTTGTAATGATTCCTAGCATGGAATTTGCTGTTTTCAGAACTGCTGCAAAGTGGGTCAACACCTTCATCGAGCTTTCTGCTATGAACCCAAAGTCATAACAGAAAGTTTACACACCCTGAGCATATATGTGAAAGTATTGGGTTTTTTGCCCCCACATCCATCACTTATGCTGAATTGCATCTGCCATTTTGCCTCCCATTCACTTAGTTTAGAGAAGTCCTTTTGGAGCTGAGCAGAATCCTTTTTGTTTTAACAACCCTGAACCATTTAGTATCATCAACAAACCTGACCACCTGACTTCTCACCCAGACTCCAGATTGCTCACAAACAAGTTAAAAAGCACAGCTCCCAATACTGATCCTAGAAGGACTCCTTCTTTGTCACCCGCCACCTAAAGCATTAACAAACTTGGCCACTGTGTGTGTGTGTGTGTGTGTGTGTGAGAGAGAGAGAGAGAGAGAGAGAGAGAGAGAGAGATTTTGCAGCCTGTGAATCATGTTGCAAAGTTATTAGTTTGGTTTCAGATCTGCCCTAGATGTTCTTAAATTTGGTACAAGATGCATCTTTTAAAATGATTGCAGTATTCTCCTGCCTCCACCAGCAGAATTGTGTTGGACTTAGCTGTCAGTTTTTGGATTCAATTTCTTGCTTTTTTCACAGTAACCAACTGAGAGAGTTGAAGATTTACATCAAGAATAAAAAAATAAAGGATAAAAAGGGAACTATACTTGGCTTGTAGACTTTAAACATACCCTTCCAGATGACTGGGTAAAAATTCTCATTCCTTTAGAAAATCTTTATATGGAAACATTTATGGACATTTTAGAATCTGAGTGAAAACGTTTCTGTCGTGTGGTTCTCACACAAATATAATCCAAAAACAATATTTTTGAGTTATGGATATGTGACTTGGGTTTCACTGTTTTTTTTTTTTCAACTGCATAGGTCAGACGTGCGGCCTCAAGAATCTCTGGCTCTCATGACTCTCCCTGGATCACCCCTTCCCTGACCCTGATGAAGACACTCCTAGTGTCTGCTCTTGAACTGTGAAAATGCCTTTTGGTTATTTGGACAGAGGGTGGTGTGTGTGTGTAGAAGTCACATCTATTGGCCTCCTTCCGACAAGACAGAAGTATTGTTTCTGGGGCACAGGGAGGCAGGGGTGTGTGGGGGACTCCCTGGTCCTGAATGGGGTAAATGTGCCCCTGAAGGACCAGGTGCACAGCCTGGGAGTCATTTTGGACTCACAGCTGTCCATGGAGGTCAATTCTGTGTCCAGGGCAGCTGTCTACCAGCTCCACCTGGTACACAGACTAAGACCCTACCTGCCCACGGAGTGTCTCACCAGAGTGGTGTATGCTCTGCTTATCTCCTGCTTGGTCTACTGCAATGTGCTCTATGTGGGGCTACCTTTGAAACTGACCCAAAGAAACTACAACTAATCCAAAATGCGGCAGCTAGACTGGTGACTGGGACCATATAACACGGGTCCTAAAGGATTTACACTGGGTCCCAGGACATTCCCGAGCACAATTCAAAGTGTTGGTGCTGACCTTGAAAGCCAGTGGCCCCAGCCTTATATGCCCGAAGGAGCTTTTCCACCTCCATCGTCCTGCCTGGACACTGAGGTCCTCCTCCAATGATGTTTCCCTCAATGTGAGAAGCAAAGTTACAGGGAACCATGCAGAGGGCCTTCTCAGTAGTGGCTCCCTCCCTGTGGAACTCTCAGATGTCAAGGAAATAAAGAATTATACAACTTTTAGAAGACATCTGAAGGCAGTCCTGTAGTGGGAGGTTCTTAACACTTGGTGTTTTTATTATGTTTTTACATACGCTGTAAGCCACCCAGAGTGGCTGGGAAAACCCAGCCAGATGGGTGGGGTATAAATAATATTTTTTTAATCATTATTATTATACCTTTGGCCCAACCCTACACTGGCATGTGGCCTCCAGAAAGTTGTCCATGAGGAAATGTGGCCCTTGGAATGAAAGAAGTTTTCTGTCTGGATATATTTGCTGGACTAAAATGCCTGACACAATGACTTGTGCTTTACAGCACCGTTTAATACATTTTACTCAGAAGGAAGTCTAGCTTTTCAGTGGATCCTGTTCCTTAGGACTGGAAACCTCCGATTCCTTTCTTGTCCTCAGAAATCATACATGGAGAGGCAGTGAAGAATACTAAATGGAATATCTCTGGTTCAAACATCTCTCCCCCTAAAGGCCCCAAATTGGCCTTGGGCCAGCATTTCTCAGCTGAACCCACCTCACAGGGTCCTTATGAGTCAAAACCCCCATGAACACCACTCTGAGTTCCTTTACAGGATAATAATAAAGAATGAGTCCAATGCTGGTGCAATAGGAATAGCTGGAGTGGGAAGGCTGTGAGCTGGTGCACTTTGGAGGGCCAGCAGACAAAGGTTATAATAAGAGGATCCGTGAGCAGAGAGTGGAGGCAGCCTAAGACATGTTGCTGCTTGGGGAAGACAAGAAGATGGCACCTCCCTCCATTCCAACTATAAAAGCCAACCAGACTGACAGTTGAATCCCACTTGGACTCTGGGGATGGGATATCCTCCTTCGTGGAGGTGACTGCCTCATTTTGCCTCATGGTAGGACTGGCCCATCAAAAGAAAAATTCTGCCAGCAGCAGCTTCTCACATCTACTTTTATGGTAATAATTGACACTTCAAGGTAAGGCATGTCTTAAACCAGGGGTGGCTAATCCCCAGCCCAGAGCCCCCGTCCGCCCCAGCCCAGCCTTCAATAAGTTGGGTAGGGGTGGGCTTGGGGTTGGCTGGGCTTCTACGTTTTGCAGCCTCATAATGCTTTTTGATTTAAAGGGAGGGGAGGATATCCTTAAGAAGAATCACAGGTCTACATGTCACTTGTGTAGCCTAATTCAGACAAGGCATATAGAAATTCAGAATGGATTCCCTATGGGCTTCTGTATGACAGATGAAGCTGTGATAGTCACTCTTTCTCTCCCCTCCACCTCTCTTTCTCATGTCCACTTGCAGGAACGACGGCAGGCTTCAAAAACCATCTATTATTAAACAACTACTTAGGCTGACAATGGCCCTGAGCCAGAGGACATGAGCAGTTTTGTGAAAGGCTGAAGGAGAGAGTGCGAGAGATCCATTTTAATTTTGTTTGCAATTTGCATGTTTAACAAGGCGTGACCTTAACTGTTCCAACTAGTGCCAGGTGCCAGGACTGCTGTAAAGCACAGCACTGCAAGGCTGTTCAGCAAGGAATAGAATCATAGAATCATAGAATCATAGAGTTGGAAGAGACCACAAGGGCCATCGAGTCCAACCTCCTGCCAAGCAGGAAACACCATCAGAGCACTCCTGACATATGGCTGTCAAGCCTCTGCTTAAAGACCTCCAAAGAAGGAGACTCCACCACACTCCTTGGCAGCAAATTCCACTGTCAAACAGCTCTTACTGTCAGGAAGTTCTTCCTAATGTTTAGGTGGAATCTTTTTTCTTGTAGTTTGGAACCATTGCTCCGTGTCCGCTTCTCTGGAGCAGCAGAAAAAAACCTTTCTCCCTCCTCTATGTGACATCCTTTTATATATTTGAACATGGCTATCATATCACCCCTTAACCTCCTCTTCTCCAGGCTAAACATGCCCAGCTCCCTTAGCCGTTCCTCATAAGGCATCGTTTCCAGGCCTTTGACCATTTTGGTTGCCCTCCTCTGGACACGTTCCAGTTTGTCAGTGTCCTTCTTGAACTGTGGTGCCAAGCAGAGCTGTAGCCATCGAGGACTGTGACAGGATTCAACAAGTCCCACAAGCATCACCTCCTGGAGCTGATCTTTGCATTTTCCTGGAGGAATCACAAATCATAGAATTGTAGAGTTGGAAGTGTGGGTTTTGGGTCCTTCCTTCCTTCCTTCCTTCCTTCCTTCCTTCCTTCCTTCCTTCCTTCCTCCCTCCCTCCCTCCCTCCCTCCCTCCCTCCCTCCCTCCCTCCTTCCCTCCCTTCCTTCCTTCCTTCTAGATACTATGAAGGCCAGCTCCTCCCTTCACATCACCAAATGTGCTTACGATGTAGCGATCAGGGTACTTTTGATTCATATCCCAGCATGACAACCAAATTGAATCTGAAACCAGTAGGCATGAAAAATGGAAAGAGTCAGTTGTGAAATGTGACTGGTGATCTGTCACTGTCTCATAAAACATAACCAAGAGTGAATTCTCACTCTCTTTAGGGGCTGACATGTTATTTACTCATAAGCCCTTTCATTTGCCTTGTCGAAAGTGGGTTGTCACACTCCATGGCTCCATACTGTACCTGCCCATTTGTATTCAGATACACAGATCATGATGTGAGGGTGCAGACTAAGCAACGGCCATCTGTGGCTTCTGGATTGGACTACTGCAAAGTACAGTGGTACCTCTGGTTAAGAACTTAATTTGATCTGGAGCTCCGTTCTTAACCTGAAATTGTTCTTAACCTGAGGTACCACTTTAGCTAATGGGCCTCCCGCTGCCGCCGCGCCGCCTATGTGCGATTTCTGTTCTCATCCTGAGGTAAAGTTCTTAACCCGAGGTACTACTTCTGGATTAGCAGAGTCTGTAACCCAAAGTGTTTGTAACCCGAGGTACCACTGTGCATTATATGGGATTGCCCTTGAAGACTGCAACTGAACAAGGCCCTGGAATTAAGGGTGGGCAAATGAATCTATCTGTGACCCTCCACACCACATTTGCTGGCTTCCACCCATAAATCAGTTCTGTCCCATTTCTGTGTGAACCTGCAGTTTTGAAAACATCTGCACAAAACATACATTTAAATAGTATTTAAATATAAATTTCTAACTGTGCAGTGGGGCCTACTTCTGAGTAGACACATCACTATTTAAATGTGTCTGTTAATACATAGTTCCATAGGTATTTATCAGTCTTTAGGTGCCAGGCTAAGACATTTTTGTTTACTCGGGTCTTTGGTGGTGCTCATCACAGGGTGGGTATTTTATGTATTTTGTATTATTCATTGTTCTAAGTTTTTCTGGTTTTAATTTGCTTTTATTTCTTGTATTTTATCTTATTAAGTTGCTTTGGATCCCCCCCCCTTTTGTATAAAGCAGCTGACACATCATCATCGAGTTTGTTATAACTGAGGGAAAGAAAGTCTGAGCAATGAAAGCAAAATGCTCAGAAATACAATACCAGTATTCCTGGGAAACTAGATGGTTTTGTAGAAGGGGAAATTATCTATTTTGTGTAGAATTTAGTAACAGAATGCTGTGTAATGCAAGTGTGGAGAATAACATTTGGCCCTCCAGATGTAGCTGGTCTCCCATTTCCAGTCTCCTCCTCTGGCCAGCATGGTCAGTGGTTAGTGATTATGGGAGCTGCAGTGCAGCAATATCTGGAGAGCAGCAGGCTTCCTTCCTCTTGCTTAACTTAATACTTCTTGGTTTCCCAGAGGTTAAACTTCCGAGATATCTTCAAGTTGCATTGCAGGCTTCCTTACAGTTTTCTGAGTGTGTCTTTGTCCATGAAATAAAGCGCCAGTCCTTTTTTCCCTATAAGAAACAATCTAGTCTCTTCTGTATTAAAATGCTGTGATCCAAATATTTGATGTATTCTCTTGGTGTTTCCTGTAGCAGGGAGTTTTGAGAACAAGCTGTGAGTGACAAAGTTCCTGGTTTCAGTCTCTTCTCTGCCATGAACTCCCTAACAGCATAAGCCTGGTGAAAGTGGGAAAACGGGAAGCTGACTTATGCAGAGTAGACCTTGGCTCCATCTAGCACTGCATTGTCTACACTGACCCTCAGTGGTTTCAGACAGGGAGATTCTCTTAGCCTTACCTGAAGATTCATAGAATGAGAGTAACTTGTAGAGTTGGGAGGGACTCTGAGGGTCACCTAGTCCAAACCCCTGTAATGCAAGAATCTCAGCCAAAGCATCCCTGAAAGACGGCTGCCAGACCTCTGCTTGAAAACCTCCCATGAAGGAGAGCCTACCACCCTCCAAGGGTTGAAGAGCTGCTACCAGCAGGAAGTTATCCTACTGTTAGTTGGAATTTCCTTCTTGTCATTTGAATCCATTGGTTTGGGTTGTCCCCTCTGGAGCAGCAGAAAACAAGCTTGCTCCATCTTCCATGTGAAATAGTTGAAGATGGCCATCATATCTCCTCTCAGTCTCCTCTTCTTCAGGCTGGACATACCAAACTCCTTCAACAATTCCTCATAGGGCTTTTGTTTTCAGGGCCACCCTCCAAAAAGGAAAACACCCTCTGGCAAGTCTGGGAGAGAAACTCAGGGTGGCTGAGTGGGGAGCTGCACCTTCCTCTGTCTAGTCCAACCCTGCGTGGACCACACCTTCCTACATCAGTTCTTTGACAGCAGGACTAAAATAAAGTCACCCTTTGAATTTATTTCAAAACTAAGTCCCATGGAGCTCAGCAAGGTTTACTTTCAAGTCAATGTGCACATGATTGCAAATATAAAAGGGAAGCATAGTCCATGACTTTCTTTTGGAAGGCATGCTGGTTGCTCCCCCATCTCCTATCAGAATGTAGATGGCTTTGTTCTGACTGTTAAGGCACAACATGTCATTGAACAGGAAGTGTAGCTTTAGTTCCCTGACTACTGCAAATTAAAGTATCATCAGATTGTGGCATTGCGACTTATTTACTTTTAATTATCTGTTCAATTGGAAGAGGCATAGTTTAAAGTAGTAATCTTTACCTTCCAACTAGCAGCAGTTTGAAAAAATAAAAAACCAGGTATATTGCAGGGTCCTCCCTGCAAAAACTTACACACACTCCTAACACAGTTAATGAGACTGCAGTTTGACACACCTGTATGTTGAATTGCAAGCAAACAATTGGCTTTCCTTTTCCAAAAACCACTGGAAGTTCCACTCTTCTCCAAAGTATTTTATGCCAAAAGCTCTAGACTTCTCTAAACAATTTCTTTCCTTTGGGGTGTAGATAATGAATCTGATTATAACTTGCTGTTTTTTCTTCCTATATCATCATCAAACCCATTTGCCATAGTAGCTCCACAACTTTGGAACGATGCCCTGACTGATCCCAATTTTATGGGTCTTTAAGAAAGGGTTAAAAACCAACCTGTTTCTTTTCACTTGCTTTACCTTGACTGGTTATTGTTCTGCCTTACTGCCAGGTGTGCCAACTTGAATACCTGGAGGAGTAAGTCCAGGTAAGTCCTGCTCCGCATAATCAATCACAAGGTGCAGTGTATGCACACCATTTGAATGACAATTTCCATCAACGGGGGGGGGGGGCAGCCCCCTGAAATATTTTAGGGGGGAACGAAGGGACCTTGGCCCTTAGGAGTTTGCTTCTATGCTCACTGCTGAGTTACAACAATGTTAGGCACAAAGAAAGCTGCTTAGACTGAGCTGGTCCCTTTAACTCAGTAAGGCCTTCTCTTCCTATACACTTCTACTCAGAAACTCAGTTCCATTGAGTTAAATTGGTTAGATTGCTGCAGCAAAACCTATATAAAAAGTCCTGGAGGCTAGTATGTAATGCTTACTTCACTACAAATTTCTGTTTAAGGGACTGTAAGATGGATCTTTGTTTGTTTGAAGATATTTGGTTTATACATAATGGGAAGAGATAAAGAATCATTTGAGCTTTGTTGCTGTCATATAGCATGAAGGAAGACTGATAATAATGGGAAATATTTTTCTGATATTCTCTTTTGCAACCTTCCTCCTTCCCCTTTCAGATAAGCCTGTGAGAAACAATTCCCTTTCTATATAAAATTCCAGTTTGCTCAAGTATTTTACCCTTCTCTCTCTCTCTCTCTCTCTCTCTCTCCAGAAAGGAAAGTTCACTGCATTTTTGTTCACCTTCTTTTATAGCCAAGGTCTACACAGTACTGATGCTCAGTAAACTAATTCCATCCTATATTTACTTTTCTGCCATATGGTGTCACTGTTGCATATCAACACAAGGCCCAGCTATTTTCTGCTCCCAGGAATGTACTTTCTGTCAAAAGCCAGTTCCAAAAGGGAGGGTGAAATCCTCATTAAGGCTGCAAAACTCAACTCCAGGGGTTTTGTTCCAGCAGAGACAAGTTTGAAGAGTAACAGTGAAAGTTCTCATTTGCCTCAGTTTTTATTATGGGGTTGAAGCTGGATCCTTTGGAGATTTATCAGTGCAAAAGATGGGGCATATACATTTAACTAAATACAATCAAAATGTTCAAATTAAGGCGGAATTCCAAGTCAATTCCCAGGCTGACATCTGCCAAGTTAATGGGAGCTGTGGAAATTTGTTGCGAGAATTGGGAGCTATGGGTGGGGCGGGGTGCTTCATCCATTTCTCCCTTACTCAGTCTCTCCTGAAAATATACCCTTGCTGGGTTTGGTCTTCTCTGTCTGCTTGGGGGAAAGAATTTACAAACAGCGTGTTCCAGAAATGGTGTGCAAGGAAGAATGATGCATACTCCATCCTGCCTGCTGATTCTCTCCTGCAAATGCCCCCTTCTCCTATAGCTGCATCGTAAGGCAGACACCTGGCTGGGTCTCCATGTCTTAGTATTACTTCATTTATCATTACATTTGTATCCCACCTTTCTTCTAAGGAATTCAAGATGGCATACATGGTCTTCTCCACCCCCCCCCTTTTTTGGTAAATGCTTTTTATTAACATTATTACAGCACATACACGTATGACACTTGGAAACAAACTACAAAAGAAAACACAAAATAAATGAAAAACATATACCCATATATCTGCAAGTACTGTATCTGCATGCGGACTTATGTTAGCCAATCATTAATTCTTATTCTATTCTAGTAGACTTCATTCCTCCTCAATGCAGGTCTGATTTTAAACTTGAAACTTGTTTCTTTCTCATTTCGTCTTTTCTACCCTTCTCCATATGTTGTATTTGTAAACCATATTTTGTTTTGCAAAAATTATTCGAAGCAAGTCCAGGTTTTAATTTGAGGGCACTGTTTGTTTGTTTTTTTAAAAAATAATCTCTGTACTTTCCCCACTCTTTTTGAAATTTTTGTTTAAACTGTACCCTAATTTTGTTTAGACTGTCCATCAATTTTGCCAACTCAAGGTAATCAAATAATCTCTCTTGCCACTCTTTTTTTGTTGGTACTGTTTCACTTTTCCAGTTTTTTTGCAGTTAGTATTCTTGCTGCAGATGTTGTGTAAAGGAATATTCTTTTATTTTCATTTGCGATGTCTGAATCTACTATGCCCAATGCTTCTGTTTTGTTTTGTTTGTGTTTTTTTACAAAAGTTTATTTAAATATTTTTTAAACTCCTCATATATTCCTCATATACTGTGTCCCAGAAGCTCTTAATTTTGTTGCAGGTCCACCACATATGAAGTAGCGTCCCCTCTGATTGATTACACCTCCAGCACATTTTAGATTTTGTTTTATACATTTTGGATATTTTGGTAGGTGTTATATACCACCTATAAACATCTTGAGAAAATTTTCCTTTATTGAGTCACAAGCCATGAATCTCATTTCATAATTTTTCCCATGCCAATAACTGAATATTTTTGCCTAGGTCCACTGCCCACGTAATCATGGGCATCTTTAACCTCCCATTCTAAAAGAATTCCATACATTCTAGAAATTACTTTTTTCTTGTTTTGCATTAATTCTTTGTCTAGTGTTGACCCTTCTCTTGCAAAACCTTTTCTATTATCTATTCTAAACACCTCATTCATCTGATGGTATTGAATCCATCCTGTCAGGTGACATTTTATTTCCTCATATTTTTTCAGTTTCAGTTTATTACATTCTTCCTCTTAAGAGGTCCTTATATGTGGCCCATAGCATTTCCATGCTCTTCCTTTTGACTGCTGTAGCCTCCAGAGGGGAAAACCACCAAGGGGTTTTGGGTTCTAGTAATTCTTTGTATTTCTCCCATACTCTATATAAAGGCTTTCTTATGATATGATTGAGGAATCCTCTGTGGACTTTCACCTTTTCATATCCTAAGCATTCATGCCACCTGTAGCAATTGTGAAACCCTTCTAAGTCCAGTAAATCTACATTCTGTAATGTCATCCACTCCTTTACCCAGTTTAGACAGGCTAAATCATAGTATAAATTCAGGTCTGGAAGTGCCATTCCACCTCTATTTTTACTATCTAGTAATAATTTATATTTAATTCTAGGTTTTTGTACTGCCAAATGAATCTTGAAATGTCTTTTTGCCATAATTTGAAGCATCCCGTCCCTCCAATCACTGGTATCATTTGGAATAGGAACATCAATTTGGGAAGCACGTTCATTTTTACTGCAGATATTCTACTACAGAATGATAGTTTCAGCCTACTCCAAATTTCCAAGTCCTTTTTAATTTCTTTCCAAGTTTTTAAAATAATTATCATTAAATAAATTACTATTTTTATTCGTTAACCAAATTCCCAAATATTTGGCCTTATTTACTACCGTTAATCCTGAAGTTGTTTGTAATTCTTTTTCTTGTGTAGACATATTTTTTGCTAACATACTAGTTTTATTTTTGTTTAATTTAAATCCTGCCACTTTTCCAAATTCAAGAATTCTTTCTAATATTTTTTGAACATTTTCTTCCGGGTGTTCAGTAGTTATTATCAAATCGTCCACAAAGGCCTTTATTTTATGTGATTTCCTTCCTACTATTATTCCTTTTATTTCTGGCTCTTTCCTTATTGTGATCGTTAGAGATTCTAGCACCATAATAAACAGTAGAGGTGACAGAGGGCAGCTTTGCTTGATCCCCTTACTTATCCTGAATTCTTCTGTTATTTTGTTATTTAAAATCAGTTTTGTTCTCTGATCTTGATGCCTCTGCTGAAATTTCCCCCGAGTCCTGTAAACTCTATATCCCCCCTCCCATGTAATTCCAGGTTGTGCTGTCAAAAGCCTTTTCGGCATCAACATCACATTTTTATCAGTTCTTGTTTCCAAATATTCTCGAATATCTATTATGTTTTTTATGTTATTGCACATATATCTGCCTGGTAGAAAGCCTGCTTGGTCTTTATGTATGATTTCGTTAAGTAATCTTTTTAATTTCTTGGCTATGTCAGCAAATATTTTGTAATCATTATTTAATAAATGATACTGGTCTATAATTTAATTACCGTTGGATCCATTCCTTGTTTGGGTATCAGAGTGATAAAAGCTTCTTTCCATGATTTTGGTAATTTCCCCCTTTTTTTTTAATTAAATGCATGACTTTTTTTCATCGGTTCTGACAATACGTCTTCTAATTTTTTGTAATACGCTGCAGATAAACCGTCTGTACCTGGTGACTTTCCTGTCTTTGCTTTGGAAATTGATTGTTGCATCTCCATCATGGTTATTGGGGAGTTTAGTTGTTCAAATTTTTTGCCTGTTATCATCAGGAGTCTGTTCTGTGCTATATATTTTTCCATGCCTTTTTGGTCCTCATCTTCTGCTTTGATATAACTTCCTATAGGTAAAGGTAAAGGTACCCCTGCCCGTACGGGCCAGTCGTGTCCGACTCTAGGGTTGCGTGCTCATCTCGCTCTAGAGGCCGTGAGCTGGTGCCGGCCGAAGACACTTCCGGGTCACGTGGCCAGCATGACGAAGCTGCAGCTGGTGAGCCAGCACCAGCGCAGTACACGGAAACACCATTTACCTTCCCGCTATAAAGCAGTACCTATTTATCTACTTGCACTTAAGAGTGCTTTCGAAGTTCTAGGTGGGCAGGAGCTGGGACTGAACAATGGGAGCTCACCCTACCACGGGGATTTGAACCGCCGACCATACGATCAGCAAGTCCTAGGCACTGAGGTTTTACCCACAGCGCCACCCGCGTCCTTAACTTCCTATAGTAATTTGTAAATTTTTCACATTTCTTTAGGTTCTTCTATTATCTTCCCTTCCTCTCTCAGTTTCTCTATTGTTCTCTCTTTTTGCTTTTTCTTTAATTGCCAGGCAAGCATTCTGCCTGGTTTGTTGGAAAATTCAAAACTTTTAATGTTTTAATGTTTTTATCGTTTGCTCTATTTCCTAATTCAGGATCATAGAGAGCTCCATCTGTAATATCTTAATGTTTTGTTTGGGTGTTTCATTCTTTGAATATTTAGCCAATTCTTTTTCATGTTCTCTTATCTCCTTCAGAATTTTTTTTCCACATTCCTTTCTTTCTCTCTGGATTATATTTTGTTGGATGTAGAAGCCTTGAATCATCGCTTTGCTTGCATCCCATACGGTATTTATATCAGTTCCCCGGTTTAAGTTGTTATCAAAGTATTCTATTGAAATCGCCCTTGCTTTTCCTAATATATTCTCATTGCTTAGGATGTTTTTATTAATTTTCCATCTTCTTGTTTTTCTTCCTTCTCTTATTTCCAGCATAGTTGGATTGTGATCTGATAGTGTTTTTGATTGAATTTCTGCTTTTTTTATCTTTAGTAATACGTTTTTTGAGATCCAAATTGTATCAGTTCTCCCCACAGAGGTTTTTTTTATTCTAAACAGTGTGTGAATTGTTTCTCATTTGGGTGTTTAACTCTCCATGCATCTTGAAAATTGAAGTTTTCTACCAGTTGGAAGAAGGTTAACGGTAATCTCTCTTCTATACTTTCTCTCTCTCGCATTGTGCTATCCATATTGAGTGAGGTAACACAGTTTAAATCTCCTAATAATATGATCTTTTCGTCACAATAGTCCAGCAGTTTATCCTCCAGTTTTTGGTAAAATTCCACCTTCTTATCATTTGGTGCGTAGATTCCAACAGTAATTATTTTTTCTTTTTGATGTGCCACTTTTATTGCCATCATTCTCCCTTCTTCATCCTTAAACAAAGGCTCTGGGTTTAATCTTGAATTTGCATATATAACTACCCCTCTTTCTTTAACAACATCCAAAGAAATAAATTCACCACCTAGTTTTTTTTATTAAACAACACTCTTTTATGTTTTCTAATTATGTGGGTCTCCTGTAAGCATATTATATCACATTTATTTTTTAAAGTAGATGTTCTACATTATTTCTTTTGGTCTTATTAATTAGTCCATTAACATTCCATGAAATGATTTTAAAGTTCATAAGTTATCAGTTGTTAATTCCATTATTTCCTTCAATTAATGTACACTGTTCAATTTATGAGTTACTTCCTTCCTTGCCACCTTCTTCTAACATCTAGTTTCTCCCTCTTCTTCCCCCTTGTCACTTTCCGAGTCTTCTCTAGGTTCCCCTTTTCCCCACACTTTCCCCTCTCCTAATGTCTTACAGTACTTCCTCCAAAATTTCTCTACCTCGCTTTCTGTTGTAAATCTTTTTTTACTTTACTTAAAGGTAAAGGAAACCCAGTGTGGTGTAGTGGTTAAGAGCAGTAGTCTTGTAATCTGGTGAACCCAGTTCGCTTTCCCGCTTCTCCACATGCAGCTGCTGGGTGACCTTGGGCTAGTCACACTTCTTTGAAGTCACTCAGCCCCACTCACCTCACAGAGTGTTTGTTGTGGGGGAGGAAGGGAAAGGAGAATGTTAGCCGCTTTGAGTGTCTTTTAAAACCGCATTTGAGGGTGGCCTCCTTCCTCCCCCTTTTAACTTTAGACTCCTTTTCCGTAATGAATTGTCTGCCAATCGTTGTACATACCTTCTTAGGTCTTTCTTCTTTGTTTGCCAGTCAGCAGTCTTCATATTTTAGTCTCGAATTATGGAGAGATCTGTAGCTGAATCACTCAGGCTTTCGAGGCATCTCATAGAAAGGGAAGGCTGGGGTTCTCCCTCTCTCTCTGTCACTTTACTAAGTGCAGGAGCCATTGAGAAACCCCTTTTTGCGCCGCTTGGCTCAGTCAAAGCTCAGAACCCTTTTCTGAGCCTTTTCAGGGGTATTGCGTTGACTTCGCTCCCCCTTTCACCCTTTTCTATGATTGAGTCATCCCGACAAGCTCACTGGATGAACTCATGACCTAAACAAGATTGTGACTGATCCAGAAGTCCTTCTTCACCCAATTTTATCCTTGAAACAAACCTAGGTTAGGCTGTATTTATTTTTTTAATCTTGTATTTTTCTGTTGTGAACCTCATGAGATCTATGGATGGAGAGTGGTAGTCAAATTAATTAATTAAATAATTAAATAAATAATGGGCTGAGAGACAGTGACTGGCTCAGGTCACCCAGTGAACTTCACAGCCAAATGGGGATTTGAACTCGCATCTCCCAGGCCCTGGTCCAACACTTTAGCCACTACAACACACTGTAGAGTTAGTAATGGTTGAAATCCTTTTACCTTTTTTCAGGCTCAGCTAGTAAGTGTCCTGCACAGATACAAAATCAGTTCTAAAGCCTGGTTTGCACATCTCACCAAACCAAACTATGGTTTAGTGTGAAATTGCAGGTCCTTGGAGGGAAGAGTACAGTCACTGCACACTCCCCCTAGCCCTGATGCTGTGAGCTGAGATATGGTTTGGTTTGTTTGAATATGGTCTGAAGCTCAACATCAAAAAAACTAAGATCATGGCCACTGGTCCCATCACCTTCTGGCAAATAGAAGAGGAAGAAATAGAGGCAGTGAAAGGTTTTACTTTCTTGGGCTCCATGATCACTGTAGATGGTGACAGCAGTCACGAAATTAAAAGACCCCTGCTTTTTTTGGTCAATTCTTGTCCATGTCATTTTTGCTTCAGAGTAAAAAGTTCTCCTGGGCATGGTCGGCCAATTGGTGTCAAAGAGAGACAGGACTTTTTTTATGTACGCTACTACAGCAGCAAGGGTATTTATAGCAAAGTATTGGAAGACACAAGAACTACCCACTCTGGAAGAATGGCAGACGAAGGTGATCGACTACATGAGACTGGCCGAGATGACTGGCAGAATCCGTGACCAAGGAAAAGAGACGGTGGAGGAAGATTGGAAGAAATTTAAAGTTTATCTTAAGAATGATTATAAAATTAATGAGTGCTAAAATGTTGAGGTTAGAGAAAAAAGAGGATTACAGCTGTAAATGATTAGGTAAGAGAGAAGGGGGAAAAAAGAGTAATTAGTTAAATTAAGTGAGGATTTGCTGAAAGAAATCTGGAAATAGGGATGCAGAAAGGAGAGGTATGGGGAAGTCAGAGAAGTAATGTTTATGAAAAGAAGGTTTTGAAACTATATTTGTGTGTGTTTATGTGTTTGTTTGTCTTTGTATAATGTATTGTATTGTGTTTAATATGTGTTGGAAAATCAATAAAAATATTTTTTTTTAAAAAAAGACCCCTGCTTCTTGGGAGAAAAGCGATGACAAACCTAGACAGCATCTTAAAAAGCAGAGACATCACCTTGCCAACAAAGGTCCGTATAATTAAAGGTATGGTTTTCCCAGTACTGATGTATGGAAGAGAGAGCTGGACTATAAAGAAGGCTGGTCACTGAAGAAAGGATGCTTTTGAATTATGGTGCTGGAGGAGACTCTTGAGAGTCCCATGGACTGCAAGAAGATCAAACCTATCCATTTTTAAGGAAATCAGCCCAGAGTGCTCACTGGAAGGACAGATCCTGAAGCTGAGGCTCCAATACTTTGGCCACCTCATGAAAAGAGAAGACTCCCTGGAAAAGACCCTGATGCTGGGAAAGATGGAGGGCACAAGGAGAAAGGACGACAGAGGACGAGATGGTTGGACAGTGTTATCGACGCTACTAACATGAGTTTGACCAAACTGCAGGAGGCAGTGGAAGACAGGAGTGCCTAGTGTGCTCTGGTCCATGGGGTCACGAAGAGTTGGACACGGCTAGACTAAACAACAAGAAAAAACAGAAGCTGTAGCTTCTTCTTGTTTTTACAGGTTATGGTTTGTTCAGAGGAGGCAAAGTACATCTCAGGTTCGGATTATGGTTTTATGCAGAGAAAGGCCCTTCACTTGTGTACCTCACTGCCAGGTGATACTTGGTCCTGTGGCTCACTTGTAGCTCTTGTTGCTCAGTCTCTCTGGTGGGGAGAGTGGTGGTGAAATGGTGATTAAGAGATGGGAAAAGAAAGCATCAGACATGATTTCTGTCACACTCAAAATTGCTGGTTCCCATGCTACACTGCCCCAACAAATCAAAATATTTATCAGAGCCCCTCATTGTGACTACTATCCAAGCAAAGCTGAAGTAGCTGCTGCCAGTTTCCTACAGCTGAGTCTGCAAGCCAGCCATCAAATTCACAGCACAGGCAGTCTGCACAGCCTGCCATAGACAAGAGGATCAAAGAGAGTGACTTGTCAGGGAGCAGGCAGCTGTTGTTCGAGAATTAGCACAGAAATTCCTTGGTGGCTGATATGGCAAAATGATCCCACTTCCTCATAACTTATTTAAAAAGCAAATAACCCAGGAGATCAACAAAATAACAGCTTGTTGGGAGGGCAGGAAGCTGGAGAGGTGGGTATCGCAGGGGCATTGCAGAGACACACTTTTTACAACTCAGCTTTGCCTTTCCTTGCCTGAAAATTTCTGCACACGTAGAAGATGAAACAAGGGAGCTTTCAGGAGATTTGGTGCCAAAATTGTGAATGTCCCTCCGTCTAGAACAGGGTGGTCCACTCAGGTGAATGGGGATCTGCCCTACCAACCTCATTCTGCCCCCAGTCAGCACCCACCCATCTGCCTTCACACTAACAACTAGCCCAGGAAGTAGCACTGCCTATCAGTTCCTCCTCCTTATTCTAAATAGTCTGACCGCTGTAGTCCATGTGCTGGTAGTTTCAGATGCCAACTTCATGAGTAGATCAGATCACCCCAAAATTATCAGCTCTAACAACCTGATTCCCCTGACTCTTGGTCTTTCCTATTGGCAACAAAAGTCCGAGGTATTATGCCCAGTGCATTCAAGGCATGGAGTTGGATCCAATGTTAAATTGATTCTGACTAGACCCATTAATGCTAATGAACGTGATGAACTAAGGTTTGTTGATTTCAGTGGGTCCACTGTGACTTGGACTAGCATTAATTACAACCCATAATCATGCAAAAGTTGGAGTAGGCATTTCCAGCTGTTGTTAGGGCAGCATGTGTGAAACCCACAGCTGCTTCTCCTGGTCACCTGCCACCATTTTAGGTTGCCTACTACCCAGCAGGCCTCAGATAGGCCCTTCTCCTATCATTCTTATTTCAGCAGATAACTATCACAGAACAGGCACAAAGGGTTTGCTCCTCCTTGTGTTAACTGTGTGGCATGTGTTGGCATCAGTTCTGACTTCCGAAGCATCATGTCACGTTCATGAGAAAATGCCCTGTCTCTGTTGGATTATGTAGGCCTTCCATACAATTTTAATTCTATGGTTAGGTGTAACTTTTGAAAACACTAGTAGAACCTGACTCAGCCATTTTAAGATTCTTGCTCCCTGCCCGCAAGGCATCAAAGGCAGCTGTTTTCATTTTATGACTTAGACCTAGAAATAACTTCTTACACTTTTCAAACAAAGAATTTTCTTCTTCCCCTTCTTCATTTTTAAAAGTAGTTTATTGCTTTTTCACATGTACTAAACATAATTTAAAATACAGTAAACAACAAGAGCATATTGACTGTCATTTCTTGGGAAAAGGCAGCTTGAAGTGGAGCTACTGTGTTTAAACCAGTTCAAATACACATTTGAGATTCAAATTCAATAGATCTCTCCAGATGTTTCTGTGGGTCTGGGGAGGTTGTCTCAATTGATTGTGTCTCATACGGGAGATGAATGGCATACTCTCCAACATTTCTCTGATGAAAATAGGGACGTCCCATTCCATAATTTTACTATTTATACCCCACACATCTTAGTGGGTTGCTCCAGCCACTCTGGGCAGCTTCCAACATATTTTAAAACATAACAAAACATTAAACATTAAACAAAACTTCCCTATACAGGATTGCCTTCAGACGGCTTGGTGGTCAGATAACTCCATACCCTCCAACATTTCTCCACTGAAAATAGGGACATCCTAAGGAAAAGTGGACATTCCAGGATCAAATCAGAAACCGGGACGGCTTCTCTAAATCAGGGACATCCCTGGAAAATAGGGACCCTTGGAGGGTCTGGAATGGATGTGAGGAGCTGAAGAAGGGTAAAAAGGACTCATCCTGCCTCTGGGTGCCCTGCCCCAGAAGGTCAATTTCTCAGCCAGCACAGCGGACTGCACCTGAGTAGATTGACAGGCTTTTTGCAGAGCTCCAATCTGAAGAGTCTAACTCTTCACTGTTGCTAGCAGGGTTGGGCAGAGATTCAAGTTAGGTGTTTTTAAAACATCTCAGTTATAATTTTACACAAGCAAACACACAGTTCTCTTAAGGCATTCCAGTTCTTATCTGCAGTTTTCATTAACTTGGTGCTCCTCAGGTGCTTTGAACTACATTTCCCATCAGCTGCAGTCTGCTGCCAGAGCCCACAACTCTTTAAAAGCAGGGGCTGCTCAGAAGAAGCAGCAGTCTTGTTAGAGGCTTAGTCTCAGTTTTGCTGGCTGTTGACACATCACTTGAGCCCTGTTGGTCTTGTGAGTTTTCTTTGAGAAGCAACAAAGTGATGTTTATGTTGCAAAGAGGTGAGGGCAAGGAGGAAGAGTGTGTTTTGTTTTAATCAGAAAAAAACCCCTCAAGTTCTTTCTGGCTTCCTTTCCAGGGGACAGTAGGAAGGTGGCTTATTTTCTATAGGAAAATAGAATTCAAAGAAGAAATCTTCTTGAAATAACGATTCATAGACTTGTAGAGTTGGCATCCTGAGGATCATCTAGTCCAACCCCTGCAATGCAGGAACCTCAACATGTTGTCCCACATCCAATTTGAAACCATGCCGGAACCAGCTTAGCTTTGCAAATGTGCTAGAAGTTTTATTGCTGCATATGCACTGAATTATTTAACTCCACTTGAGAATAATCTAAATTGGACAATCTCTTCAGTAATGTGTTAAGGCCTAGACCGGCAACTTAAAAGACTAGTTTGAGGATTAGTTGATATGTTAGAGGGATTGTTATTAATATTATTGGTTAATGTTATAGAATTGACTCCAGTTCCTCTGCATCTAGTACACTGCCCTGGTATCACATTGCAATGAAGGGCAGGTTTAAAATAATATTTATTTATTTATTTTAGACCATTTTTATACCACAATATATATATATATATAAATCTCTAAGCAGTGTGCAGAAAAACACAACTTCAGCAGCAACAAATCTTACTCAAAAAAATCATATACAAATGTTTACATTTTTACAGAATTACTAATACACATAAATCAACATACTCTTCCGTTTTCCAGAGACAGTCCCAGAATTGAAGAAGCATCCCAATTTCTGCTTGGATCCTGGAATGTCCCAGTTTCCCTTTTTTCTCCCCTTCACACCTCAGAGAACAATTAAAAGTGGTTTGAGTGTTTTTATGTGTCTAGGTGCAAAAAGAGAGTTCTGTTTATACTGAAAATAACATTTCTGCGCCGAAGGAAGCAAATGGTGATATTGGCACATGAAGCCCTTCTTCTAATTTGGAAGGAAAAGGTCACCAATCCACTTTAAATTCTTTAATTGCAATGCTTCAGCAGCCAGCCATTTCTTAGGAAACATGGGAAGTGTTTATTCCTTTATTGTAATTGGAGCCTTACACCGTCTACTCAGAAGGAAGCCCCACTGTATTCAATGGAGCTAACTCTCAGGTAACTGGGTAAAGACTGCAGTCCTAAGCATTCTTACTCAAAACTAAGTCCCGCTCAGTTCAATAGGATTTACTCTCTGGCATGTTACTGATCATTCTCACAGTTTCTATATTATTATTATTATTATTATTATTATTATTATTATTATTATTATTATTATTATTATTATATCCTGCCTTCTTCCCTGGCAAGGACTCATGGCAGCTTACAGTTAATTTTTTATTTTGTTCCGTTTATCTCTGGATAAATCCCTCATACATTTTTTCTTTACAACAATCCTGCGAGGTAGGTTTGGTGAAGGGGTTGTAATTGGCTCAATGCAACAGATGTAGATGTGCATATGGTGTCCATGTGTGTGGTGAGATCAAATGCAGAGGAAGCTTCCTGATGTAGAAGAGGATGTCCTTTTTTGTGGGAGAAATGTTGGAGGGTATGAATCAATATCCACTGCTACTACTTCTGACACAGCTCACCTCTCACCTTGTGGCTCTCTCCAAGAGCTGCCCCCATCCATCCAGTGCCCAGATCAAACTCACACTTTCCCACAAAAATCCCACAAAGGAGGAGGATCCTGGAAACTTATTCTTTCACTCTAGGCATGCTTTTAGTGGGCAAGCCCAAGCGGGACGGTCCCCAGTCCCCAGGAGACAGAAGCCAATGCCTGGGACAAACAACACTTACCTCATGCATTTCTTCTGTCATGGAATCTTAGACTGTGTACATGTGTACTGTGTACTGGCTGACTGACTGAACCCAATGGGTGCGCATCAATGGTTCCTCTTCACCCTGGAGAAGAGTGACTAGTGGGGTGCCACAGGGTTCTGTCTTGGGCCCGGTCTTATTCAACATCTTTATCAACGACTTGGATGATGGACTCAAGGGCATCCTGATCAAATTTGCAGATGACACCAAACTGGGAGGGGTGGCTAACACCCCAGAGGACAGGATCACCCTTCAAAACGACCTTGACAGATTAGAGAACTGGGCCAAAACAAACAAGATGAATTTTAACAGGGAGAAATGTAAAGTATTGCACTTGGGCAAAAAAAATGAGAGGCACAAATACAAGATGGGGGACACCTGGCTTGAGAGCAGTACATGTGAAAAGGATCTAGGAGTCTTGGTTGACCACAAACTTGACATGAGCCAACAGTGTGATGCGGTAGCTAAAAAAGCCAATGCAATTCTGGGCTGCATCAATAGGAGTATAGCATCTAGATCAAGGGAAGTAATAGTGCCACTGTATTCTGCTCTGGTCAGACCTCACCTGGAGTACTGTGTCCAGTTCTGGGCACCACAGTTCAAGAAGGACACTGACAAACTGTTACAGATAGGTAGCCGTGTTGGTCTGCCATAGTCAAAACAAAATAAAAAAATTCCTTCCAGTAGCACCTTAAAGACCAACTAAGTTAGTTCTTGGTATGAGCTTTCGTGTGCATGGTATGCATGCTTTCGTGTGCATGCTTTCGATAGTGCTCTGTATGAGCTTTCGTGCTTGGTATGAGCTTTCGTGTGTATCTGAAGAAGTGTGCATGCACACGAAAGCTCATACCAAGAACTAACTTAGTTGGTCTTTAAGGTGCTACTGGAAGGAATTTTTTTATTTTGTACTGACAAACTGGAACGTGTCCAGAGGAGGGCAACCAAAATGGTCAAAGGCCTGGAAACGATGCCTTATGAAGAACGGCTAAGGGAGCTGGGCATGTTTAGCCTGGAGAAGAGGAGGTTAAGGGGTGATATGATAGCCATGTTCAAATATATAAAAGGATGTCACATAGAGGAGGGAGGAAGGTTGTTTTCTGCTGCTCCAGAGAAGCGGACACGGAGCAATGGATCCAAACTACAAGAAAGAAGATTCCACCTAAACATTAGGAAGAACTTCCTGACAGTAAGAGCTGTTTGACAGTGGAATTTGCTGCCAAGGAGTGTGTTGGTGTCTCCCTCTTTGGAGGTCTTTAAGCAGAGGCTTGACAACCATATGTCAGGAGTGCTCTCAAAGGCTTTTGCATAGTCAATAAAGCAGAAGTAGATGTTTTTCTGGAACTCTCTAGCTTTCTCCATAATCCAGCGCATGTTTGCAATTTGGTCTCTGGTTCCTCTGCCCCTTCGAAATCCAACTTGCATTTCTGGGAGTTCTCGGTCCACATACTGCTTAAGCCTGCCTTGTAGAATTTTAAGCATAACCTTGCTAGCGTGTGAAATGAGTGCAATTGTGCGGTATTTGGAGCATTCTTTGGCACTGCCCTTCTTTGGAATTGGGATGTAGACTGATCTTCTCCAATCCTCTGGCCACTGCTGAGTTTTCCAAATTTGCTGGCATATTGAGTGTAGCACCTTAACAGCATCACCGTTTAAAATTTTTAATAGTTCAGCTGGAATATGATCACTTCCACTGGCCTTGTTATTGGCAATGCTTTCTAAGGCCCATTTGACTTCACTCTCCAGGATGTCTGGCTCAAGGTCAGCAACCACACTACCTGGGGTGTACGAGCCATCCATATCTTTCTGGTATAATTCCTCTGTGTATTCTTGCCACCTCTTCTTGATGTCTTCTGCTTCTGTTAGGTCCTTTCCACTTCCACCTCCACTGTCTTTTATTATGGTAATCTTTGTACGAAATGTACTTAAATTGTTTTTTTTTTTTTAAATGAGTACAGATGGAGTTCTATATACAATTGGGACTTATGGGCAGCCTCTTTTCTTTTAAGACTTGAAATGCTTGTTAAAGAGGAGAACAAAGATTAAGATGGCGCTCCCTTACTACGCAGTTATGGAACATTTGAAATCCCTCCCGGTGAGATCAGCCAGCTCCATAAATTCTATCATCTTCATCTGCCATTCATCAATTGTTGGTAGTTCTTGTGTTTTCCATTTTTTGGCTAGTAAAATCCATACAGCAGTTGTGGCATACAAAAATACTTTTACATCTTTTTGGGGCAATTCAACACCTGTTATTCCAAGAAGAAAGGTCTCTGGTTTCTTCATAAAGGTATATTCCATCAATTTTTTTAGTTCATTATATATTCTTTCCCAGAAGTCTTTTACTTTGAAACAAGTCCACCACATATGATAAAAAGTACCTTCCTTTTCTTTACATTTCCAACATGTTAGCACAATTGTGGTAGATCTTTGCCAGTTTAACAGGGGTTAAGTACCATCTATACATCATTTTCATAACATTCTCTTTTAACATTGTACATGCAGTAAACTTAACCCCTTTCTTCCAAAGTCTTCCCCAATCCTCTAGCATTATGTTATGTCCCACATCTTGTGCCCAATTGATCATAACCGATTTTACTTGCTCATCTTTTGTATGCCATTCCAATAACAAAGTATACATCTTAGACATATTTTTAACATTAGTATCTAACAACTCTGTTTCCAGTTTGTTTTTTTCAGTTGCAAAACCTTTTTTCTTGTCAATCTTAAATAGTTTATTAATTTGGTAATATTGGAGCCAATTTACTTTATCTTTGATTGATTCAAATGATTTTAACTTGAATCCCTCCCCGTCCTCAACCAATAAGTCTGAGTATCTCAACCACTTATTTTCCATATTGAGCTTTTTTTGTGCCTGCACTTCCATTGGTGAGATCCATTTGGGTGTTTTTCTTACCAAAAGATCCTGATATCTAATCCAGACATTAAAAAGTGCCTTCCTAATTATATGATTTTAAAAACCACTATGGGCCTTTATTTTATCATACCAAAGATATGCATGCCAGCCAAACCTATTGTCCAATCCTTCTAGGTCCAAAATATCTTCATTTTCTAAATTGATCCAGCAGAAGGCCGCAGCCTCAAAATATATCTTTAAATCGGGCAGGGAAAAGCCTCCTCTTTCTTTTGAATCTGTAAGTAGTTTATACTTGATTCTCGTTTTTTTCCCTTCCCAGATAAATTTGGACAGGGCCTTCTGCCATTCTTTAAAACATTTGACATTATCAATAATAGGTAAAGTTTGAAATAAAAACAACATTTTTGGCAATACATTCATCTTAACCACCAATATTTGACCCATAAGTGAAAATTTTAAATTTGACCAAATCTCTAAATCTCTTTTTATTTCATTCCAAACTTTCTCATAATTATCTTTATACAAATTCAAGTTCTTAGCTGTTAGATTCACACCCAAATATTTAACCTTCTTCGTAAATGCCAGGCCTGTTTCTTCTATAAGGGTTTTTCTTTCGTCTTTATCTAAATTTTTATTGATTACTTTGGTTTTGCTCTTATTTAATTTAAAACCAGCCAGATGCCTGTACTCCTGTATTTCGATCGGATACTCCCTACTGATGTGGATAGATTCCTCCAAGTTGGTAGGCCCACCACCTGCCTCCTTGATCCGTGCCCGTCTTGGCTGATTAGGGAGTGTCCAGATGTTGCGCGGACCCCCCTGGTTGAAATTATCTATTTGTCCCTTGACACGGGGACATTTCCAGGGGAACTGAAGGAAGCAGTGGTGTGTCCACTCTTAAAGAAAACTTCATCAGATCCCTTAGACCTATCCAATTACCGCCCAGTTTCAAATCTTCCATACCTGGGTAAGGTAATTGAGAGAGCGGTTGCTGAACAGCTTGGTAGGTTTCTGGAGGAAACATCGGCATTAGATCCATTTCAGTCCGGTTTCCGTCCTGGTTTTGGGACGGAGACGGCTCTGGTTGCCCTAACAGATGATCTCCGTAGACAACTGGATCGAGGCGGGTCAGGACTGCTGATCCTTTTAGATTTGTCAGCAGCCTTTGACATGGTCGATCATGATCTTCTGGATCACCGCCTCGCAGACGTGGGGATACAGGGCATAGCCCGTAACTGGTTGTGCTCTTTTATCTCTGGTCGGGGACAGAGGGTGGCACTAGGGAGGGAAATGTCGTCGCGCCACTCCTTGGTGTGTGGAGTGCCTCAGGGCGCAATTCTCTCCCCAATGCTTTTTAACATCTTTATGCGCCCCCTTGCCCAGATTATCCGGAGCTTTGGGCTGGGCTGTCACCAATATGCTGATGACACTCAGCTCTATCTGCTGATGGATGGCCACACCGACTCGGCCCCAAACACACTGACCAGATGCTTGGAAGCTGTAGCTGGAATGTTTTCGTGGGAGCCGATTGAAACAAAATCCTTCAAAGACAGAGGTCCTATGGCTAGGTCAGGATGGCATGGGGATGAGGGACCAACTCTCTTCTCTTGCGGGGGCCCAATTAGTGCCATTGCCTTCCGTTAAGAGTTTGGGTGTAATCCTTGACGCCTCCCTTTCCATGGAGGCGCAAGTTACAGCAACAGCCAAGGCGACATTTTTCCACCTTCGCCGCATCAAGCAGTTGGTCCCTTACCTTTCCCGCCCCGACCTGGCCACAGTGATCCATGCGACGGTCATCTCCAGGCTTGACTACTGTAATTCACTCTACGCGGGGCTGCCCTTGAAGCTGTCCCAGAAACTCCAGCGGGTACAGAATGCTGCAGCGAGGCTCCTCACGGGGTCTCTGCCATGGGAGCATATTCACCCAGTGCTTTTCAAGCTACACTGGCTCCCGGTGGAGTACAGGGTCAGATTTAAGGTACTGGTTTTGACCTTTAAAGCCCTTCACGGCCTAGGACCCTCGTACCTACGGGACCGCCTCTCCTGGTATGCCCCACGGAGAGCCTCAAGGTCCATAAATAACAACACCCTAGTGGTCCCAGGCCCTAAGGAAGTTAGATTGGCTTCAACCAGAGCCAGGGCCTTTTCAACTTTGGCTCCGGTCTGGTGGAACGCTCTGCCTCATGAGACCAGGGCCCTGCAGGATCTGATTTCTTTCCGCAGGGCCTGTAAGACAGAGTTGTTCCGCCTGGCCTTTGGCTTGGAGCCAGTTTGATTCCTTCCCTCCCTCTCTCTTTTTTCTTTTCCTTCTCCTCCTGCAATGAGGCTACATTTTAATATTTTAATGTTCCATTATTTTAATGTTGTATTTTATTTTTGTTTTTAAGTTGTAATCATTCATCTTGTTTTTATTATCGCTTGTAAGCTGCTCTGAGCCCGGCCTTGGCTGGGGAGGGCGGGGTATAAATAAATTATCATCATCATCATCATCATCATCATCATCATCATCATCATCATCTCCAGTGCTTTTACTGCACTGGTCTCTGGATCTTGTAAAGTTAGAACCAAATCATCAGCAAAGGCTTTTAATTTATATTGCTTCGAACCCACTACAAGACCAGTCTCCTGTTACAGTGGTAAACCAGATACCCCCATGGGAAGCCCACAGGCAGGACCTGAGCCCCCAAGCCCCCTCCCTTCCTGTGGTTTCCAGCAAGTGTAATTCAGACGCCTAAGGTGGCGGAATCCAACACTCCAAGCATCCTAGCTCTACCAATGCAATTGCAACGTTTACTATGCAGTCCTAAGATATCAAAAACTCCTTTTTGAAATGCATAGATGCATAGAGTGTTATTTACTGTACCACATTTGTGTTTTCATCCAGCCAGGCATTTACAAAGCATCAGGGACATCCCTACAATAAGGCGGGTTGAGGCAGCTGCCTCGGGTGGCCAAAGTCTCCCCTGTGATCACTTGCTGCCCTCCACTTCAGTGGAAGACACTGCCCTTTCCCAGGACTGGAATAATATTCCACCCACAGTCCTGATGGCTTCTCTCTGTGCCTCAGGGGAGGGCTCCATCTTGTCCTTTGCACCAGGCAGAAATATATACTGAGGCAGCACTGTAGCGAATAAAGCTAATATGGAAAGTAATCAGACCCCGTGTGATTTAATTCCATTCTGTTTTTCATAGCAGTTGTAAAATTTCCATTGGGAAGTTTCTGGAATGAGGGAAATTGAATAATTTTTTTTGGGGGGGGGCGCTTCACATGTGTATGTTCAGACTTTTTGAATGCCTCATGCACTTCCAAGAAAAAGAAAGAAAGAAAGAAAGAAAGAAAGAAAGAAAGAAAGAAAGAAAGAAAGAAAGAAAGAAAGACAGTCTATGCACTGACAACTAAATACCCCCCCCCCGGAAGTTTGAAATTAGATTTCTGAAGGCTAAATCTAATGCTGACTTTATTCTGAGAGCCACAGGCAAGTGTGTCTTTCCTGGGCTTGATCAATCAAATCCAATTTCTTGTGTTCTCAAAGATTTAATGTAGTTTGTGTGTATGTAGGATTTTTTCTGTCTCTAACTTACCTACTTAGAAAGCTTCTTCCACTATGATGAACAGAGAGATACATTGATTTATGTAGCCTGCTAGGAGTCTTTTGCTTACTGAATGTAATTAGCTGAAACATTACATCTCTCTTATATTATGCATGAAGAGAAAGCATTAGATGACTCATGGAATAAATGTTGTTGTTTTAATTTAAAGAAGCATTTGTGAAACAAAATTACCAGGAGGCCCAAGGACTGGAGCTAAGGGCAACCATCCTGGTTCCCAGAAACCCTTGCCCCTCGTTTCCCCCCATTGTCAAATTTCTCTCAGTTTCTCATTTGTTCCAATCGTCCACATCAGATTGAGCATTAAAAACAAAACTCCTAATGAAAATGCACCAGCATTTTTGTGAGAATTCCTCCCAATATTCAAATTTTTGCATGCAATTTTGGATAATATGCACATTATTTGCAACACTGTTCTCTCTGATGTAATGCATGTTTGCATCTTGTTTTCAGTAATACGTGCATTTTAAAGTGCACTTTACCTCAGGGGATGCATTTTGGTGCATGTTACTTGGCTGGAGAATTGCACTGCATTGCAAAATGTGAAGATGTGTGAATTTTGAAGGTTGTGTTTCAGTTCACATGTTGTTATGGATAGGAAAGTTCACCTTTAAATGTGAACCAAATTGAAATTCTCCTCATTTGTAACAGTGAGTCTTACCTGCTATTGACAAAGGAGCACCATTTTATCTTTCAGTACCTATATGTGTGGTGAAAAAACTTTTTGCCTGTTGGTGAGAGGCCCCACAATGATGGAACTCAATTGCAAATAATATGAGGCAAGAGTCATCCCTTGTTAATTTCAAATGGAGCTTAAAGACTTGCTTTTTAAAACCATGGCCACTGGAGACTAATTTGGATCTGAAAACTGGATGTGCTGGAGTTTTTTTGGTTTGGTTTCTTTCTGAGCTGGTTGAGATAATTCGCTTTCTTATACATTGCACTTATTCACATAATTCTGGAATGGTATGTATGTTTTCAATGCTTCATGGTTTCAATTTGAGTTTTGGGGAATATGTATCATTGTAAACTGCATAAAAATGCAGTCCAAAAATCTATACAATAAATATGCAGTCTTGGATTCACTCAAGATTTCATTGGGGGTTTGCAGAAGGGCATACTTCAGAGGCTACAGAGGGCAGAAGCTAAAAAATATTGGAAGAGGGACAGCAGGAAGAATTAGCAGCTCCAGAGGAGAGACAGCTGACAGACTCAGTGTCCTTGGAAAGCATTCCTGACCCCCCCACCCCGAACCAGGCGGGCATGGAGGGTATTAGAACAGAGAGCTCAGAGGCAGAAAGCTCAGATTAACCAATGCAGGAGTGACGTCAAACATGGGAGACGTAGGAGGTGGGACTTTACTTGGAGCAAAACCATTATTAGGGAAGGCTGCATTCCTTGGTAAGAACCTTTATCTTTTCTCTGATTCTGGGCTGCCACCGTGGGAGGGATCTGATTCCCCAAACCACTGTTCTAAATCTATGCTGTCAGGGTCAGATAAGGCCAGGCAGCTCGACAATGTTTATGCAGCATAGGAAGAAAGCAATGTAGGCACACAGGCATAATTCACTGATGCATTCTATCTAAAGGACAAAGGATGTTTTGCTAAAGAGGTAAATGTTGAGCTAGCATTTGGGTGAGAACTAGCATTTCTCCTTGAAGCCATCTGAGGCCCAGAAAAAGGAGTTGGGAGATGAATTTATTACCCTCTTCCCTTCCCTCTGAAGATCTGGTTGCCAAGACAACTGTTCAATAAGTTGTAAGTTGAGACCAAATGGACCAGGAGTACACCAGATAAATACAGGAAATGATATCAGAATGGAGCCATGCATGTTTACACCCCATAACATGTAACCTCTCTTGATGTATGTAGAAAGATGTTTTTGACTCTTTGTGTGCAGTGTTTGAAGCTGCTATATAGGCTTCTTTTCCTGATGTGCCTCATGGCAGTCTTTTCTAACTAGCAGTTCTGCTAAACATCTGGTTATCAAGGCTGTCCTATGGTAATAACTTTAATAAACTGGTTCCCTACAGGATATGCTGGGCTTCAGAGGCACCGACTTGAGCCCCAGACTGTGGGTGCCCAGCAGTGCACACAACATGATGTCACGATGTCACGTCATGTCACACATGTGCACATGCACTGCTCGGCCTCCGCCCACCAGTGCTGCAGTGGTGATTGGGCTGGGGCCTCCACCTCTGCTGCGAGGCCCACCACAGCCACAGACGCAACCCAGAAGCATGTCCGCAGCCACAGTGGGCCCCAGCAGAGTTGGAGGCAATGCAGTGGGGGGGGGAGGCCGGGCACCCACAGTGAAAATTTTGTGGGTGCCCAGGGCCCCAGGGCCCCCTGGAGTTGGCACCAGTGCTGGGATTGCAGTTATTCTCTTGGTTGCATGTCTTAATTAAAGCTGTTCACTCACCTGGGTAAGAACAAGTGTTGTAAGTAAGTCTGGTAAGTAAATTCTTACCAGAGTTGCTTCTATGTACTACATGTCAAAGGTTTCTTTATCAGCATTTGGAACAGCATGTGTATGGATATGTGGTCAAGAGTCTTTTACTGTCCACAAGACATTCCTGGTCATTGTGATTCAACGGCACTCAGGCCAAGAAAAGAAGTGCTACATTTTCCTAATTGGTAGATTCTGAAAGGACAGGTTACCACTTTAACAGATGACAGTCTTTCAGTGAAAGGGCTGGATTTTCTCTAAACTGCAGAAAATGCCCACTAAGAGCTATTTTCCAGCTCCCCATTCTAATCACAGAAAATTGTTTTATTGATCTGTTGTCTCACTTTGGCTAAAAACACGATTGCCTGTGCTTTATGCTTCTGCCTTGTCCTGTCAACATGAAGGCTAGTTAGCAGATCGCAGGTAAAATATGTGCTCATTTTGGATTTATGAGGGGAGGCAGCAGCCAGCAACCAAACTGAACTCTGACTGTCATTGTTACTTAAAAGAAAAAAGGGAACCAAAAGGAAAAAGTTGAAATCCTCGGAACTGAGTTTTGCAAGGCTGCTGGGATGCAGTTCAAGGTTCCTTTCTAGAAAAATGGCTGATGCTAAACTGTGCCAAGGATGGATGAAAGCAACATTACTCTGCATCCATTTATAATCAACATGACACCCTCCAGATGTGGCTGGTCTTACAACCCTCTTCTTCCCTGACCATTGGAAACCATGGCAGGGATTCTTTGGAGTTGTATAGTTCATATTATCTGGATAACAGTCCCAAACATCTGGAAGGGGCTACACTGGCTACATTCTATCCAAAGGTTAAGTGCAATTAATATTGGAACAATTATAAAAAAACACATCTAATATCTAATATTCAATCAAAGATCACATCTAATATTCAATCAAAGATCACCATTTTTACCTCACAATGCTGGTGAAGCTCTTCCAAGCTAGGATTGGATGCAAACTCAGAGCTGGCACATCACACAGGGCTTGGCCACAGTGGTGGCAGCCTCTCTTCCTCCTTGCCTCTTCTCCAGAAGCCGCTATGAGCTACCCAAGGGAGGAGGGTGGCAGCAGTGGCCACGGAGAAGCCATTCCCTCACAGCAGCCCCCACTGCCACCACCTCCATCACTCAGGACAAGCGCTGGCTCATCCTCCTCCCTGAGCTGGGTGGCAGTAGCACTGGCAAGGAAAATAGGGACCTTCTGGGATTAGATCAGAAGCTGGGATGTCTTTCATAATTCCAGGACGGTCCCTGGAAAATTGGGACACTTTGAGGGAATGCCATGGGAGACAGTTTCCCCATGGGCTGCTGTAATGCAGGAGTGCAAAACCTTTGGCCCTTAGATGCCATTGGACAACAGCACCCATCATCCCTGACTCTCTTGACCATGCCAACTGGAGCTGATGGGAATTTGGCATTCAACAACTTATGGGGGGCTGCCCCTGAAATTTAATCTTGTTAAAAGAGCTGTCTTTCTGTAACAGCTAATTTTGCTGAATCATTGAATCCGAGTCTTATACCAATCCTTCTCGCTTCTGCTATCCTTGATATTTAATAAAGCAATATGGATATTAATCCTGGTCCACACTCCATGCCTCTTAAATGCCAAACTGCATGATTACTTTTAGGATAACTACTTGAATTTTCTTTTTCTTCCTGTGGTGCTTGGCAAAATTCAATAGGTGTTTAAATTGAAGGCAAATGTCTTGAATGCTAAAATCACCGTTTCCTGAAGTCTTAATGAGCCCATTACTTATGGAAGCATTGAAGAGAGAGAAACCTAGAGGGGATTTTTTCTTTCCTTCTTTCTCAGGAGCCAGGTGTCTGGTATGTTTCTCTCTCTCGGGTAAAGAAAAAGCCCTGAAAGCCTTTGTTTGCAAGCTTTGCCAGAGAAAGGCAGAAGTGGCCAAGTTTGCCACGGGAAGGAACTCGTGTGTTCTTTCTTCTCTCTCTCTCTCTCTCTCTCTCTCTCTCTCTCTCTCTCTCTCTCACACACACACACACACACACACACACACACACACACGACCCCAAACTGACTTTGGAGACAGATAGAATTTGCTCTGTACTGTATTATTATTTCTGAATGTAGAGTAGGCTTTCTTTACCTCATGGTAGGATTGTTCCTGGTGAAAACTCAAACTGATAGTTGGCAGAGCTCTAGTTCAGAATGGGCCCAAGCCATCCAGGTCTTCATCGCCCAACCTCCATAAGGAGATGGTGTAACAAGCCACTGATTCAAGATACAAATGCAGTTCTGGCTCAGCCTTCCTCAAGGGGTGATTACAACGTGCATTTCTTTCTCTCTTCAATCTTGCCAGCTCCCCTTTACCACAGGCTATATAGACTAAGCAATCTGAGGCTTTTACGCATCATGTCGTCCACTGCAATTGTCAGCCCCGTCTTATTTAGTTTTGTAAGATGAAAGTGGGTAATGTTCTATTTCTGTCAAAGGGAAAGAAGTCAGAAGAGGCAGGGAGGGGGTTGGAAGGCCAGGGATTTTTTTTTTTTTAATGATCTGGTTTGGAATCAGTCAGCGTAACATGCAAGGGAGCTGTTACTGTTCTTTCCATCTTTCCTTAACCATGTGTCCAGAAAAGCCCGAAGCCTGAGTCTCTAATCCCTTGTGAAGGAACCTGGAAAAGTATGCATATTTATTAGCACATAGGACCAATGCTATCCAGGGGTATGCACTGGTGGTAAGTGATTCAGCCCAAGAAAAAGACTTGTCTATAAATTTCAGACCTCATTTTTGCATCGACAATGACTGAAGTCAGGGACTGATAGACCTCAGGGACAAGTCTCATGTACAACCACTTGCTTCTCAATAACAATAAAACTCCATGTGACGCCACCTTATAGTCTGACTGGTGCCCTCTCTCTAGCCCAATACCATCTACTCCAGCTGGCCTCACCTCTCAGGCAGAATACTTTGTTAGCCCTTTTCTAATTGGAGATGCCATGGATTAAACCAGAGACCTTTTGCGTATGACACACGTATTCTTCCCTTAAGCTATGTTTCCTCTCATACTACTACTACTAATTTATTTATTATTTATACCCTGCCCATCTGTCTGGGTTTCCCCAGCCACTCTGGGTGGCTCCCAACATAATATTCAAAACACAATAAAAATATTCAAAACACGATAAAATAGCTCAGTGGGAGGATGCACGATTTGCATGCAGAAGGTCTCAAATGATACGTTGCCTAGTTGTGGAGCATGTCCCAGCCCCCAGCTGGTATGCAGCTCTCCAGAGGTTGTTGGCCTCCTCGCTGGCCCAAGTAGGACTAATTCAGCCAGCTAGCCCTGGTGACTATCTAATTGGATGGATTTCCCCCAAATTGATTTTTGAACTTTGAATTTTATTGTTATTCATGCTTTTATACTGTATTTTATGCTGCTTCTATGTTGTATTACAATTAAGTGTTTTAAAATTGTTGTTAGCTGCCCTGGGCCCATTTTACTGAATCAGGAAGGGTGGGGTATAAATAATAAAAAAATATTATTATTTATTATTACAACGACCATCAGCTCCAGACAGAATGTCCCATGAGCAGCTGTGATGGGAGCTGGAGTTCAGCAAAATTTGGAGGGCACCATCTTGGCTCTTCCTCCTCAAGGCACTTCCAGAGAGATCTTTGGAAGTGTAAGCCATGTACCTTAAAGGCATGGCCTGATCCAGCAGGCTTTTCTGATGTTCTGACATTCTTAATTCCCAGCTCATAGATGACATGGGAGCATGTATGCTCAAGGAGTTAGACCAGATGTTTCAGGAGGGAGATAATGTTGTATTAACTCTAATTTGGTTGCAAGCAGAAGTTGGCCCAACACACAAAACTGTTTTTCTTATTTTAGCAACAATAATGAGGATGATAATTTGGAGTAGGCACAGATCCTGTGTGGGGAGGGATAATTCTGTCTTCCTTATCACAGAAGTGGGAAATGTTTTTTAATCCACAATCCCTTCTTAGAAACCTTTTGAGGGCCATAGACTAGAGATGGGGGGAGGGGCAAAATGTAGGTGGGGCAAGAGGAGCAATGGGGGCTAAATTCAATTCTGGTTGCATCAGAATGAAAAAACTGCCTGATTTAGACTTCTTGAAACAATAAGCGAGCTGAAACACAATTATCCCTTAAAATTTGTACTTTCCTAAATTTGTGATGCCATTTCCCAAACCAATTTGTAGAAAAATGCATTGTATAAAGGAAAATTGCTTGAAAAAATGTGTATATTAGGAGAAACTGCATATAAAAAGGTGCATATTAGCAGATATTGAGACTCAAATTTATCGAGGTTTTTTTATTTTTAAAAAGAAACTGATACGGAAATTTGAAGAACTGAATTTAAGATTGGAAAAATGAGAAATGGAGAGAAACTGAAATTCATAGAACCATAGAATTATAGAGTTGGAAGGGACTTGGGTGGGGGGGTCATCTAGTCCAATCCCTTGCAATGCAGGGTGGGCTTGAACTGCTAAAATGGACCCATTGCACCACAGTGGTCTTGACAGATCCATCCAATTAAGATGGATCATCTAGGAATATAGAAACACAGGAAGCTGTCTTATACAAGCAGCGGCGTAGCGTGGGTTGTCAGAACCCGGGGCAAGGGAAGTAATTTGCGCCCCCTAACCCGGGGCAAGGGAAGTAATTTGCGCCCCCTAACCCGGGGCAAGGCAAGTAATTTGCGCCCCCTAACCTGGGGCAAGGCAAGTAATTTGCGCCCCACGCCGTGGCGCCCCCCCCCCCAGCCTCTATATTCTGCGCTTGTCAGGCTTGGCTGCTGGCCCTCCGTGGCCTGGCAACGGACTCAAGAGACCGGCCGTGGCGGCGCTGGAGGGCTGGTCTGGGGCCGGAGAGAAGCCTCGGAGAGTTCTCGCTGGGTTGACCTCGCAGCCTGGGTCACCCTGCGGGGCTGTTGTGAAAGGCGAAGGCGAGCAGCAGCGTGGCTTGCAGCGGAGCAAAGGGCACGACCACGGCGCCGGGACGTGCCCTTTGCTTGTGCCCCTTTGCTGGGGAGGCTGAGAAGGGCGCCCCTTTGCTGCGCTCCCCCGGGAGGTCCCCCGGGAGCAGAGCCCGCTGCCTGCGCTGGCAAGGAGGATGAGCCCAGCTGGCAGGCCGGCCAGAGAGGAGCCTCGCAGGCAGCGAGTGGCTGGCTCCTTGCGGGCGGCGCCGGCGGCAGCGCAACTCCCTCCTGCCGCGAGAGGCGGGCAGCAGCCGGGCCTCGGACCTGCAGCCAGGAGCGCTGCCTCTTCCCGCGCCCCGAGGGCTCCCCGTGCCCAGCAACCCGGGGAAAGCGCCGCACTTCCACCACTGGCCCTGCTTCCACCACTGGCCCCTGAACCCCAAGGCTGAGGCTCATGGCGCGCACCCCGGCTTGCAGCTCCTCCGCCGCCCTTCCAATGGGGCAGCGGCCCGCAGGGACGAGCAGGTGCGCTCTCTGTCCCCAGCTGAAGCCGAGGGGGGCTTCTGGTAGCCCCGGGGTGGGAGGCGGAGGGGGGTCGCTGGCTGCAGCCGCCTCGCCTCGCCTCCGTTCTCCTCTCAAATCAGACACAGATGGCTGCTGACAGCGAGGAGAAGGGGCGGGGGCGGAGAAGCGCAGCGTGGGCAGTGGGAGGCGGCTGGGGGGGGGCTCGCAAGAGAAGCGCGCCCCGCGGGACTGAACCAGGTTCCTCTCCCCGGCTCCCGCAAAGCGACGTGCCCGTCTTGTGCTCTCCGCAAAAGGCGCCAGATCAAAGCGGCAAACGGTACAGATCCACACCACGCCCCCCGCGGAACAGTCGTGCCCTCCACATCACAGGCAGCTCAGAGTTAAACTCTGCGCCCGAGGCTCTTCGGCAACTCCGGAGGTGGCGAGTGCGCCCCCCCAGATGTTGCGCCCGGTGCGGCTGGCCCCCCTTGCACCCCCCACGCTACGCCACTGTATACAAGTCGGTTCATTGGCCCATCTAGCTTTACATATTCTACTCTGACTGGCAGCTGCTCTCCATGCTATCAGACAGAGCTCTCCCCCAACCCTACCTGGAGAGACCGGATGTGGAACCTGGGATCTTCTGCATGCAAAACATATGCTGTGCCACAGAGCCACAGCTTTTCCCCAGGCATCAGGAATGTTAGGGGTTATGGATGTCCACAGGTCCCCACTCTTGTCCTGGAGAGCACAGCTTCCAATGCTTTGCAGTGCTCTGGGTCTGTGTGGAGGAGTTCTGCAGCACCTGCTTACTAGGGGAAGTGTTTACCAATGGATAACAAAACTGAAAAGCAGGGTATGACCTCTCCCTGAAAGGCATCTTGTTTCTTCTTTTGAGTTTACATTTGATCCTTCTTCATTCTTCGGTGTATCTCGTTCCCATTGTCATAGTGAGAGAAAAAAATGGAAATCAACCTGGAGATGCTTAAAATTAGTGCATGGGGTGAACACATTTTTTATTTCAGAGAAGACTGTTCCTGTTTAATAAAATGTAGCTGTTTTATGATCCACAGTTTACTCATTTGAAGCCCAAGGGGGGGGAGGCGCTATTGTAATCAAAAAGAGAAAAGTACAGTATTTAAACCTAGAATGAAGTGTTTCTCTTATTGTTACTCCAATTAGGTTTTAATTAGTTGGCGGTGTGAAACAGAGAAGGCAGTTAATGAAAATGCATTATCCTTCATTTGCCTGTAACACGTGTCCTGAAATTCTTTTAACTATTGAAATAGTGTAATTACTGTCAGGAATATGAAGGCTATTTGCAAGGAACGGGTGAGGGGGAAGAACCCATCTCTCATACAAATTAGTCTGCATTAATGAACTCATTGCTGAATTAGCACTGTGTAATTAGCACTGTGTAAAGTTTTGGAGAAATACAAATATCTTTTTTAAAAAAATAATAATATTGGGGCATAATACAAGGTTCCATTATATGCCCCTCCTCCTAATTGCTGAGGACAGGGATGCTGCTGTAGTCTAGGCACCTCAATTTGCAACTCGTCTTTGGCTAAGTATTAACTTTTAATAGGCTATCCATTTCAATAATTCACACTGGCACATTAAAAACTTTCTATTTTGGATGCCTGAAAAGGATTTGTGAAGGGAGAGTTATATTTTTTGAATGCTTAAAGGGACCCCTGACCATTAGGTCCAGTCGTGGCCGACTCTGGGATTGCAGTGCTCATCTCGCTTTATTGGTCAAGGGAGCCGGCGTACAGCTTCCGGGTCATGTGGCCAGCATGACTAAGCCGCTTCTGGCGAACCAGAGAAGCGCACGGAAATGATGTTTACTTCCCACTGGAGTGGTACCTATTTATCTACTTGCACTTTGACGTGCTTTCGAACTGCTAGGTTGGCAGGAGCAGGGACCAAGCAACGGGAGCTCACCCCATCGCAGGGATTCAAATCACTGACCTTCTGATCGGCAAGTCCTTGGCTCTGTGGTTTAACCCACAGCGCCACCCGCGTGCCTTTTAACCCACAAAGCAACATATATATGTGTGGTGCATCAGCTCTGATGTAACCCAAATTATGAGGTCAATCCAGGTGTTCTGGGGTGAGGTTCTCAGGTTTCTGAATCAGATCGTGCTGTTAACAAGGTCCTTCAAGGTCCTTCAAGGGTTTCCTCAGCACCCGAGTGGCTCTGTAGCTTCAGATTTCTGTAAAATGCACACACACCCTGGAACAAAACAAAACGGACAGGTGAAACACCCAGAGATGGAGAAGAGAGGAAAGGACATTTTGACAGGCAGGTCTAACCTTTCATCACAGTTAATTATTTTCCCCAAGGCACTCCAATCACAGTGAATTTGGGGAGGGATTTAAAACTTGTTTTCCCTGTGTAAGCAAATGGGGAGAGCTCCCTTGTACACAAAAAATCAATGGGGGAGCAGAATCCCACCCCCACCAATGGCTCTTGGGGTAAGAGAATTCTTGCTGAGTGTATCTCCCCTCTCCCAGTCTTTCCTAGAGATTTATGCCATTTCTCCACCCCAGCTCTCCCTATGCAAGCCAATGGGAGATATGGGGAAAGGCTCTCTCCTTTTTCCCAGGGAAAAGATGATGTATCCCTCAGAAAAAAATCCAGGGAAGGGCAATGACCCTTGGGATAACAGGTTTAACTTGTAAAAGACCGACTACCATCCTGAAACTTTTACATGTTTCTGAGCATTCCGGAATCTTGGCACCAGCCATGGTTCTTTGGTGGACCCTCTGCAAAATGGTCCAGGCCCCTCGGCAAGTCAATAAGCCATCAATGTGGGGCAACTGAGACACCTCTAGGGCAAGTACAATATGGGACATTGCTTTCTGGTCTTCTTTGACTGCAGCCATGACTCTTTCGATCTCTGCAGCATTTGCCCCAGCAGCTGCCACTGGTGGTTCATTTTGGGTGCACTCCCAGAGCTGCTTGCCCAAAAGCCAGTACTTAATTCTCCTCGACCAGTCTTCCCAATTGCGCCCATTCATTCTCTCAAAAGGGACGGTGAAAGTCTCCTGAGCCTGAGACATTTTCCCAGGGCTATAAGCTTACTCACGCTTTCTGCCAACCGGTTGCTTCAAAGCTGCCTCCTCCAGCAGGCTCCTGCTTTCACCAGCGAGCTCACAACTGCCTCTACCCCTTCACAGCAGCAGACAGGATCTCAGAGCAGGTCTTCGTTTCTTCTCCTCCTCACACTCAGCACATACGTGGCTGCTAAATCGCCATAACTTGAGCAGTCCGGTACGTTTCCACAGCAACAGAATTCCCAGACTTGTAGCAGAGCAGTGCAGTGAGTGCTCGACATGTGAGTGAAGAGAGAGTGCACACGCTGTAGTTCTTCCTAAACTAGACAGCTTTATTTACATCAGACAGATAAAACAACAAACACTCCATCAGAAACAGCAGACATGGTGCGTCTCTGCTTCTCTCCGCTGAGAAGTGAAAATAACTCACAGACAAAGAACTCAGCTTCCCGGATGTAGGAAGCTCCTCCCCAGATGCAGGACACATAGAGTGTTAACCCTGTAAACACCAAACCTCACACCCCCTCTTTTCCTGCACTGGGGGAATGTAAGTGTGACCACTTACCCCAAACACAGACCTTCACAGATCCATGACCCTGGAAGGTCAGTGGTTTCATGAACCCATCTGCCAGGTTCTTCGAACTGGGACAATATTTCAGTTCCAATAATCCCAACTGAACACTCTGACACACATTCTGGAAACAGATGTCTAGGTGTTTGGTTCTGGCCTTAAACTGCCCAGACTCTGCCAACTTCAGACAAGGTTGATTTTCCTCCCAAACCGTGACGGGCAAACAACACTCTCTGCAGATCACTTGAACCAAGCACACATAGAACTCCAATTCCCTGCAAATCTCAGACAGCACACTGAACTCAGCCTCAGTAGATGAGAGCGCTATGAGACTTTGCTTTTGGGACTTCCACCCAACCAAAGAGCCCCCAAACGTCACCACCATACCAGAAACAGACTTCCTGTCTTCCAGATTCGCCCAATCGCTGTCTGCCCAGCACGTCAACTTGATGTTGCCCTTGGCTGACAGCTTGAGACAGAAGTCTTTGGTATCTTGCAGGTAACACAGCACCCGCTTGACACCATTCCAGGCTTGTACACTTGGGTTTGTAGCTTCCCAGCTGAGCAGATTGATAGCAAAAGCTATGTCAGGTCTACTCCACTGGGACAGATACAACAGACTACCAAGCGCTGACTGAAAGAGCTTGGCATTCTCAAACTCAGTGCGTTCAACTTGCTGACTGTCTTTCACGTAGCTTGTCTCCATGGGTGTCCTGACCCCTGCACATTCAGACATCCTGAACTTCTCAAGCAACTGCTCAATCTTTCCTCTTTGACTGAGCACGAAATTTCCATCTTCAGTTCTAAAAATCTCCACGCCCAGGTAGATCTTTACTGCACCCAGGTTCTTGAGCTTGAACCATTTACCAAGCTCTTTGGCAAACTTCTCCACCTGTCTATGTGTCTTTGAGACATGGGCTATATCATCATTGAAGACTAAAATAATTTCCTGTGACTCTCCTGACCCTTTAAGGTACAGGCAGCTATCAGCAAGACTTCTCTTGAAACCTAGCTTCTCTAAGGCTTCATTCAGACACAAATTCCAAATCCTGGCTGATTGTTTTAAACCATAAATCGATTTGTGCAATCTTCACAAAATGCCTTGCCCCTTCACGTCAAACCCTGGAGGAGGAAGCATGTACAGCTCCTCCTGGAGGTCTGAGTTCAGGTAGGCTACATCCACATCAAAATGGTGCACCTGCAAACCTCTTTGTGCACCAATGGCTAAGAGCATGTGCAGAGTTTCACTTCTGGAAGTAGGAGCATATACCTCAGTGTAATGCAGCCCCTTCCACTGCGTGAACCCTCTGGCTACTAGCCTAGCCTTGTACTGCGGTTCTCGTTTCTGTGGGTTTAAGGCGATAAACCCACCTGCTGCTCACAGCCTGTTTGCCAGCCAGCAACGTTGTGAGGGAGAACACACCTAGAGACTCCATTGAGCTCATCTCCTTCTGCATCACCTCTTGCCATTTGCTGGCTTCTTCCTGAGGCAGTTTCTGAACATCCTCAAAACTTTCAGGTTCACACTGAGCCACCCCAACCCATACACTTGTGGCCTCAAACCTGTCAGGTGGTTTACCCTTCATGGCCCGGGTTGACTGTCTTAGCTCAGGTACCCCCCCTGACTTACTAGGGCCAGCTAGACCGTCCCCAGTGTCAGAGAGCTCCCCCTCTGACTTGCTGCACCTTTTGAACCTTTTAAGTGGACCTGTGGGTGAGGACAGTTCACTTTTTGGCTCTGACTTGACAGCTTTAGGAGAGGTTCTCAGCTGCTCCTGCTCTGGACTCTGTTCCTCAGCAGCAGGATCAGTCTCCACCTCTTCCTCATCAGCTGAGTCAAGAAAACTCTCTGAAAGCACATCTGGGTTACCATGTATGCGTGTCCACCCACTTTGCTCACAGAACTCTGCACATCTGCTGACTAGCAGTCTGGACTGATTGCCTTCTGGACAGGCAAATCTCCACCCCTTGGTCCCTGGTTCATACCCACAGAAGATCATCTTTCTGGACCTTAGTCCACCCTTTCTGCGTTTGGCCTTTGGTATAAGAACCCAAGCCTCACAACCAAAAACACGGAAGAAATCCACCTTGGGATTCTTGCCGTGCAGCAGCAAATAGGGTGTGTCCCCTACAACAGAACAAAAAGAGTGATTCTGAGAAAATGAAGCACACTGCCAGGACTGTCAACCTGTGATGTATTCTCTCCTGGTGAAAGAAATTCTGCAGCGCAGACCCGGTGAACTCTGCACCCCGATCAGATTGAAAGTTTTGGACCTTTGCAGAGAATTGCAATTCTACAGCAGAGATCCAGTCTTTCACCAATGCTGCAGCTTCCCCTTTGTGTTTAAGTGGGAAGACCCAAGAATTCCTCGAAAAATCATCCAAAAGCAATAGCACGTGTTTTGCCCCATCCAGACTGGCTACTGGCATAGGGCCACACAAGTCTGCATGCTCCAGCTCAAAAGGCCTGATTGTTACCCTGCTAGATCTGGGGTATGGGCACGTTTTTAACTTGGATTGCCTACAAGCTCTGTAATCTAAAAACTTATCACATGCCTTCATTTTGCACCCCTCAGTGCACCTCGGGGCCTTCTTAACGTAACCCCAATTCACATGTGCCATACGTCTGTGCCACAGATGCTGGCAGCCATCATGTGTTGGAACATTGGCACACTGCACCTGTGTTGACTCAGTGGAACTGTTACCTGCAATAGGCATTTCTACCACAAACAGACTGTTTTTGCATTCAACACTGAACAGTTGACATCCACCCCTGGAAAAAGAACACATGTTATTCTCAAAACAAATGCTGAAACCATCGGCGACGGATAAAAGACAGCTGGACATTGCTCCGTGTCTGCTTCTCTGGAGCAGCAGAAAACAACCTTTCTCCCTCCTCTATGTGACATCCTTTTATATATTTGAACATGGCTATCATATCACCCCTTAACCTCGTCTTCTCCAGGCTAAACATGCCCAGCTCCCTTAGCCGTTCCTCATAAGGCATTGTTTCCAGGCCTTTGACATAGAGTATGACGACTTCCATCTGCCAACGTGACAGTTCTTCCACTTTTAACAGCCTTGCAATCCCGCAGATGTCGATCAGATGGCACCAGATTATGTGTTGCTCCAGAGTCCACTATGAAGGTCAGCACAGCATCCTGTTTACAGCTCTTGGCGCTTGCCATGGAAGCTGCCAGATGATACTGTGAAGACTTGTCCTTGCTTTCAGTTCCTTTGGAACTCTTGTGCATTTTCCCACGTCTTTGCTGCGAGCTTATCTGTTTGACTTTGCATTCCTGAGGCTCTACTGGGCAGTCTCTCACGAGATGGGAGGGGGACCCACATCTGTAGCAGCGTCTCAAAACATAAGCTTTCACAGATTCCTCATTGCTTTTCCCTGCACCCCCACTCCTCAGTGCACAGCTTCTAGAGGAACAGCCGGCATCTACTCACTCCCCCAGCTCTCTGTCTCTTCTCCTATTCATCAATCAGTCTCCCGGTAATATACTCAAGAGTAAGCTGGTCTGTCGGCATGGTTTCCATCGTCAGAACTAAGTTCTCATAACTCCTGTCCAAATAGCTCAAGGCTTATACCCTCTTGAGCTCAACAGGTTATAAGCCTTGAGCTCATCAGGGAAAGGTAACATTCAGCTGCCTCAGTTTAGTGAAAATAGACAGTATCTGTGTGATGTGATCACGTACCAATTCTCCTGGAGACAGCCTCTTCTCAAAAAGAGAGCGTATCACATGAATCTTGGCATCAGCCGTGGTTCTTGGGTGGACCCTCTGCAAAATGGTCCAGACCCCTCGGCAAGTCAATAAGCCATCAGTGTGGCTCTGCTTCTCTCCGCTGAGAAGTGAAAGTAGCTCACAGACAAAGAACTCAGCTTACCAGATGTAGGAAGCTCCTCCCCAGATGCAGGACACACAGAGTATTAACCCTGTAAACACCAAACCTCACAGTTTCATTCCCTCAATCCTGGCAGCAGATGAAATAGACTTTTCCTTTGTTGCTGTTTTTTTAAAACAAAACAAAACAAAAAAACAGTCTTTAAATGTACCTTGCAATAAATCCCCTAGATATATCTGCCTAGATCCACTCTAAAACAGTGGTTTGACTTCACCCCTGGAGGTGCACTCCATACAGATGACATACATATGACAACATACAGATGACAACAACCATCAAGGTAAAGAGAAACAGTCTACAGTGGTACCTCGGGTTACATACGCTTCAGGTTACAGACTCCACTAACCCAGAATTAGTACCTTGGGTTAAGAACTTTGCTTCAGGATGAGAACAGAAATCGTGCAGTGGCAGTGGGAGGCCCCATTAGCTAAAGTGGTGCTTGAGGTTAAGAACAGTTTCAGGTTAAGAACGGACCTCCAGAACGAATTAAGTATGTAACCCGAGGTACCACTGTATTAACAGTTTCCCCCTTGCAATCGGATCACCCTTCTGATCCTCAGAGAAATTTCCAGAATGTACTGAAGTACCTTTGTTATTTGTATGCGGGGACTTAAATAAGGCACAGAATTAGATTCATTATGACGGAAATTATTTCTCCCCATGGATTTAAGGGGAGCGAAACCCATTTGTTTGGATAAGTTTTAATAATGTCTAGCAAAGCCTTCTTATTGAGTTTGACCAGGTTTCTAATGTTACTAATGGACCAGATTAAAATTCCCCAGATTTCAATACATAGTTGCAGAAGTAAACACAAGTAGTCCCCAAAGGTATAAAAACTTGGGCGTTTAATGAAAAATGTGTGTTCAGCCCTCAAGAAGCTTCCAAAAATGGACTCCTTGCTTGGCTTGTCACAACATATATTTGAAATCTATGGGTTTCTCTTTCATTCTCCCATGGAGTCTTTGCAAACCATCTCACCTGCCCTGCAAACTGACTAGCCGGTACATGTTTGAATGGGCCACAGAGAACATAATAGATTTTTCTAGAAGGTGCTGCAGTGAAGACCATGAGCTAATCTGGGCTCTTAAATGACAGTTGTCCCCCACCCCAAAGGAAGCATGCATGTAACTAAGAGCAGCAACCTGATATGGAAGAATTTCCCCCCCAAATTTTTTTATTGGTTTTCACAAAATTAAAAAACAAACAAACAAAAATCATATCCTTATTAAAACTAATCTTTTTAGCATTGTTAAGTGACTTCCTCATATCCCCCTAGTTGAATTTCAATGAATATCATTTTAACGGTTTTCCAAATCAAAGTACTTAAAATCTTAATTTAATCACTTAACATCAGTCATTCTTCCCAATTAAGTATTAAACATAATAATTCCTCACATTACTTATTTAAATCCTAGGCCTAGCTGGTAATTGCAATCTTTTTCCAATCAATTTAACTTGATTTATTTAGCTAAATAGTCATTAAATTTCTCCCATTCTTCCTGACACTCCTCCTCATTCTGATCGCGGACTCTTCCGGTCAAGTCGGCTAGCTCCGAGAAGTCCATCATCTTCATCTGCCATTCTTCCACAGTTGGTAGTTCCTGCATTTTCCACTTCTTAGCTAGTAATATTCAAGGAGCAGTTGTGGCATACAAAAATAATTTAACATCTTTCTTGGGCAATTCCAAACCTGTTATTCCAAGAAGAAAGGCCTCTGGTTTCTTTATTAATGTATATTTCTACATTTTTTTAATTTGTTATAAATCTTTTCCCAGAAGTCTTTCACTTTGGGGCAGGTCCACCACATGTGATAAAAAGTTCCTTCTTTTTCTTTACATTTCCAACATAGGTTATCACAGTTATGATAAATCTTTGCTAATTTGACAGGGGTCAAATACCATCTATACATCATTTTCATTATATTCTCCTTTAACATTGTACATGCAGTGAACTTAACCCCTTTCTTCCACAATCTTTCCCAATCCTCAAACATTATGTTATGTCCTACATCTCTTGCCCAATCTATCATTACTGATTTAACTTGTTCATCCTTTGTATGCCACTCCAACAATAACTTAAACATTTTAGGCAGATTTTTAACTTTAGAATCCAACAACTCCATCTCCAACTTGGATTTTTCAGAAGCAAAACCATTTTTCTTATCTAGTTTATACAATTCATTAATCTGGTGGTAGTGTAGCCAATTTAACTTATCTTTAACTTGGTCAAATGATTTTAGTTTGTATCCTTCATTATCCTCCAATAATAAATCTGAATATCTCAACCATTTGATTTCCATGTTTAACTTTTTCTGGGCCTTCGCCTCCATTAGTGAAAGCCATCTGGGCATCTTCCTTTCTAAAAGATCTTTGTATTTTATCCAAACATTGTACAACAATTTCCTAATTACATGATTTTTAAATGCATTATGGGCCTTTACCTTATCTTACCATAAATATGCATGCCATCCAAATACATTGTCGAATCCCTCCAGGTCTAAAGCATCAGTATCTTCTAGTTGTATCCACTCTTTAATCCAGCAAAGCGCTGCTGCTTCAAAATAGATTTTCAAATCTGGCAGGGAAAACCCCCCTCTTTCTTTGGAATCTGTAAGTAATTTATATTTAATTCTGGGTTTTCACCCCTGCCAGATAAATCTAGATAAAACTTTCTGCCATTCTTTAAAACATTTCACATTGTCTATAATTGGGAAGGCTTGAAACAAAAAAAGCATCTTTGGCAGCACATTCAACTTAACCACTGAAATCCATTAATGACAATTTTAAGTTTGACCATATCTCCAAATCTCTCTTAATTTCATTCCATAATTTCTCATAATTATCTTTGTACAAGTTCAGATTTTTCCCAGACAGGTTCACCCCCAAATATTTAACTTTTTTCACAAAATCTAGGCCCGTCTTTTCTTGTAGAAGTTTTATTTCAACATTGTCCAGATTTTTCTCTAATACTTTGGTTTTCCTCTTGTTTAACTTAAATCTCGCTACTTGTCCAAATTCCTATATCAGCTCCAGTACTTTTACTGCACTGGAGTCTGGGTCTTGTAATGTCAATACTAAGTCATCAGCAAAGGATTTTAATTTATATTGTTTGGATCCTACTGTAATACCTTTAATTTGTTTATCTTTTCTGATCATACTTAGCAAGACCTCTAGGACTGAAATAAACAGCAGAGGGGAAAGTGGGCACCCTTGCCTGGTTCCCTTCTCTATTCTAATTTCCTCTGATACCACATTATTTGCAATAATTTTAGCTTTTTGTTCTTGATAGATTGCTTTAATACCATTTAGAAAATCTTGACCAGCCCCCATGCTTTCAAAGTTATGTAGCATAAAACTCCAGGATACATTGTCAAAGGCCTTCTCTGCATCTATAAACATTCACATTGCTTTGCAGCTCTTTCTTGCTTCCAACTTTTCCAAAATATCCTCAACATTTCTAATACTATCTTTCATATGCCTTCCAGGTAAGAATCCTGGCTGGTCCTTGTGGATATGCTTAGATAAAATTTTCTTTAGCCTGCTGGCCAATATATTTGCAAAAATTTTGTAATCCACATTGAATAGGGAGATTGGTCTGTAGTTCTTGACGTTGGATCTATCTTGACCCTGTTTGAGAATCAGAGTAACATATGCTTCCTTCCAGGTTTCAGGTGCTTTGCCCCCTCGTAGAATCAGATTACATACTTCTACCAAAAGTTGTGTAGTGATGTTGGGAAATCTTAGCAAGGAAAACTTTGGTTCAAGTTAAAGAAGGGCATTGTGGGAGAACCAAACACTAGAGAATTATGGGGAATGTGTATCTGTTTCTTTAAATGTAGACTTCTTGTCTCTGAAAGTGTGAATAAGTTATCTCCTCCATCTGTAGGAAGGAGGACCTTAGATGATTTGTAGTTTTGACACCTGGCTATGTAAGATACCGTTTCTGTGTGAACAGAGTCATCAAGCCTTATTACAACAAGAAGGGGGATCTGGTGTGTGTCTGAGAATAAGGGAGGAGGCCCTTTCATCTTCAAGGTCTTGAGATAAACAGGATTCAGCTGCCAATTTCTCTAACAAGCTGAGTTATTGCCCTTCTGTGTATTCATTGGCAATTTCTTAATTAATCTAAAGAACTGATTGGTTTTTTAGTTGGGATACACATGGGTTCCCAGGCGATAAAACCTTAGAGAACCGATTTGCAATTCGCAGCCGCCCGCTTCCCCTATTCTTACTATTGTTACTATGCAAAACCTTTGTTATGTAGAGAGGGCCTGCCCTGATGCCCGGAGGTGCGGAATCATCCGAGAGCGTTTTGAACTGTTCTAATTCTTCCTTTCGTTCTCATTGTGAGTATGTTTTGTCGCAAGAGATACTATACAATGTTTTTATTTTCTGTTTGAAACTTGTAAGAGATGTGCCAACTTTTATGTTTAAATAATCTTGTTTTTTTAATAAATTCTGGAAAAAGGACTTTTTAATGTTTCTGTCTTTTTGTGCCTTCTGCCAGGGATGCTAGCCCAGCACCTGACCACTTAGTCACCTACCAGTCCGGTTGGATTTCTGTCTGTGTCACAGTAAAGTGTCACAGGGTGGGGCAGCCCAGTAATGCTGAAGAGTAATCTCCATCCTTAGGTTACTTTTCTGGGCTGTTCTAAGATAAGGAAGTGGTGGCAGCAACTGCTGTTTCTGTTTGTTTTCTGTTCTGAAAAAAGCTTCTGCGCACCCCTCTCTCTCTCAGCTGGGTCTTGCCGGACTTGGAAAGCAGGTGGGGGAGGTGGGGGAATGCGCATGAATGCTACAGGTTGGATAAGCCATTCTTTCAATACCTTATAATATCTCACTGATAGATCATCTGGTCCCGGCCTTGCCAAGTTGCATTGGCCTTGCCAAGTTGCATTGAGTTTATTGCCTGTTCCACTTCCTGTTTTGTGATTAGTAGGATCTTTTTATCTTCTGAAATCTTCTGCAAGCCATTAATCTTAATAAATTGCTCAATTTTTGCCAAGTCCTCCCTACCATTTTTATATAGTTGTTTATAATATTTATAAAAACATTTTCTTATGTCTGCAGGGTTCTCTAAAGAGTTTTCCTTCTGTTAGAATATTTGTGATAGTGCTTTGCTTTTGTCTCTTCTTTAGTTGCCAGGCCAGTAGTTTCCCTCATTTATTTGCAGATTCAAATTTCTTTGTCTCATCCTTCCTAATTCCATTCTATTTCTTGATTTACTAACTGTCAATATTGAACCTGTAAGGCCTTAATTTCTTTTTGTATCTGCAAATTCTTTGGATTTCGTCTGAGCTTCTTCTCTTTATCTTTTAATTGATCCATAATTTTATCTTTTCTCTCATTCTGGGACTTTCTCCTAATTGAATTTTGCTGGCTTCCAGGTGGAAAAATCAAAATTGGAAACAGAATTGTTAGATTCAAAAATTAAGAATTTGTCAAGAATGTATAACTTGCTGTTGAAATGGAACACTCAAGATGAAATGGTGAAATCTGATATGATTAAATGGGCACAAGATGTTGGACATAACATAATGATGGCTGACTGGGAACAGTTATGGACCACAGGTATGAAATTTACGGCATGTAATGCCCTAAGAAAAAACTTAATGAAAATGATTTATAGGTGGTACATGACACCAGTCAAGCTTGCAAAAATTTACCATTTGCCCGATAATAAATGTTGGAAATGTAATGAGATTGAAGGTACATTCTTTCACCTTTGGTGGACATGCCCAAGGATTAAGACATTCTGGGAGATGATCTATAACGAAATGAAAAAGGTATTCAAATATACCTTCCTGAAGAAACCAAAGGCCTTTCTCCTGGGCATGGTCGGCCAATTGGTGCCAAAGAAGGACAGAACTTTCTTTATGTATGCAACAACAGCAGCAAGAATACTCATTGCGAAGTATTGGAAGACACAAGATTTACCCACCCGGGAAGAATGGCAGATGAAGTTGATGGACTATATGGAATTGGCGGAAATGACTGGCAGAATCTGAGACCAGGGAGAAGAGTCGGTGGAAGAAGACTGGAAAAAGTTTAAAGATTATTTATGGAAATATTGTAAAATTAATGAATGCTAGAAAAATGTTGGAATGAAGTTATATGGCTTTAGTAGAAATGTTATAAGGAATTAAGTATAAATAGATTAATAGATTAATAGAGTATTGAAGGAAAAAATAAGGTTAGAATGTGCTAAGATAATTATAGGATAGAAAACAGAGGAAGATGGAAAGGAATTGCTGAAACAATTAACAGAAGTGGAATACGAAAAGGGAGGTGTGAGGAGGTCACGGAAATAAGTGAATGAAAGATAAGATACTGAAATTATTTGATGTGTTTTAAACTGTTTTTGTTTTGTTTTGTTAGTTTAATGTGTTAGTGTTATGTAGTGTTTTTGTATTGTATTGTATTGTTCTTTTTGTAATGTTTAAATTGTTGGAAAAGGAATAGTATTATTTTTTTAAAAAAGAAACTCATTACTGCCTTGCTGGCATCCCAAATAACCCTTGTTTCCGTTCCCTGGTTCATGTTAAGTTCAAAATAATCCTTTAGGGGTTTTTGGGGGGCTTTATTGACAATTGATGTACTTCTCAGCAAATCATCATTCATTCTCCACCTGAAGGAACCCTGTACAAACATTTTCAGGTCCGTAAAAACTGCATTATGATCAGAGCAAGTTTTAGGGCAAATTTCCGTTTTTTATACTTTAGGAACCAAGTCTCTGAATATCTATAAGTAGTCTATTCTCGAAAATACTTGGTTTGCATCTGAAAGAAAAGTGAAGTCTTTTTCCATTGGATTTCTAATTCTCCATATATCTGACAAATCAAAGTTTATCATTTAGGTCAAATAAAGTCTTAGGTAGTCTGCCAGAATTCACTGCCTTTAATCTCTGAGTCCTATCCATCAAAGTAGATGCAACTCCATTCAAGTCCCCCATCAATATTAATTTGTAATCCATATATTCCAAAAGACTTGTTTCCAAGTTCTTTAAAAAATCCGCTTTACCACCATTAGGTGCATAGATTCCTAGTAACAAATATTTTTCGCCTTGTGCTGTAACTGATATGGAAGAAATTAATTCAGTCACCAGATTTATTTCTGCTGCTCTTCTGCAAAACAGCATGGTAGCAAACAACATATCAGAAATGATAAAAAGAACATAATAAAACTATTAAAAGCAACAACAAAGCCTTATTATACATGTTACAAGCAACAACACTAATATGTTTCAAATATCAAATTAAGATGTATCTTAACACCACTTTGGGACACGGGTGGCACTGTGGGTTAAACCACAGAGCCTAGGACTTGCCGATCAGAAGGTCGGCGGTTCGAATCCCCACTACGGGGTGAGCTCCCATTGCTCGGTCCCTGCTCCTGCCAACCTAGCAGTTCGAAAGCATGTAAAAGTGCAAGTAGATAAATAAGTACCGCTCCAGTGGGAAGGTAAACGGTGGTTCCATGCGCTGCTCTGGTTTGCCTGAAGCGGTTTAGTCATGCTGGCCACATGACCCGGAAGCTGTACACCGGCTCCCTCAGCCAATAAAGCGAGAGTGCCACAATCCCAGAGTCGGTCATGACTGGACCTAATGGTCAGGGGTCCCTTTACCTTTAAGGTGTCTTGATAACTTTTCATTCAAGCCTACTTTGCATCTCCCACCCAGGAGCTGCTTCTCCCTGTGTATTCCAACTATTCATAGAATCATAGAATCATAGAATCATAGAGTTGGAAGAGACCACAAGGGCCATCGAGTTCAACCCCCTGCCAAGCAGGAAACACCATCAGAGCACTCCTGACATATGGTTGTCAAGCCTCTGTTTAAAGACCTCCAAAGAAGGAGACTCCACCACACTCCTTGGCAGCAAATTCCACTGTCGAACAGCCCTTACTGTCAGGAACTTCTTCCTAATGTTTAGGTGGAATCTTCTTTCTTGTAGTTTGGAACCATTGCTCCGTGTCCGCTTCTCTGGAGCAGCAGAAAACAACCTTTCTCCCTCCTCTATGTGACATCCTTTTATATATTTGAACATGGCTATCATATCACCCCTTAACCTCCTCTTCTCCAGGCTAAACATGCCCAGCTCCCTTAGCCCTTCCTCATAAGGCATTGTTTCCAGGCCTTTGACCATTTTGGTTGCCCTCCTCTGGACACGTTCCAGTTTGTCAGTGTCCTTCTTGAACTGTGGTGCCCAGAACTGGACACAGTACTCCAGGTGAGGTCTGACCAGAGCAGAATACAGTGGCACTATTACTTCCCTTGATCTAGATGCTATACTCCTATTGATGCAGCCTAGAATTGCATTGGCTTTTTTAGCTGCCGCGTCACACTGTTGGCTCATGTCAAGTTTGTGGTCAACCAAGACTCCTAGATCCTTTTCACATGTACTGCTCTCAAGCCAGGTGTCGCCCATCTTGTATTTGTGCCTCTCATTTTTTTTGCCCAAGTGCAATACTTTACATTTCTCCCTGTTAAAATTCATCTTGTTTGTTTTGGCCCAGTTCTCTAATCTGTCAAAGTCCTTATAGTTGGAATAATGAGAAGTGGAGAGAAACCAAAACCAACAGATTCACCCATCCTTAATACTAGGCCGGGGTTTTTCATTCATTTATTACATTTATATACCACCTTTTCCTCCTCGGCACTCCAGGGGCATACATAATTCTTCTCATCCCCACCACAACCCTGAGAGGCAGTTACTGGCCCAAGGCCACCCAGTGAGCTTCATGGCTAATTGAAGAAACAAATCTCCCAGGCCCTGGTCAGACCCCATTGGCACATGGTTGATGTCTAGTTTCCCATAACTCGGTGATGATATCCCCAGACCTGATCAAAACACAGGTGCATTCCTCAGAACATCTAGGAGACAAATTACTAGAAGTTATTTTTGGATAAAAGGAATACCAATTGGATGTAAAATTCAGAGAATTGTGAGATTTTATCACTCCTGCGTAGGTCTTATGAAATTGTCTGAACAACAACAAAGGACTCCTGTCTTCCCTGGAACGTTGCCCAAACTGTGGGGAAAAGCAGTGATAAATGACAAGCCAGCCAAGTCCCAGCACAATCTAGACTCTCTCTTGCAAAGAATGAAAGAACACATTAAACCAAATTAATGAACAGCTTCTTAGTCTCTGGTGGGTGCACTTACCTACTTAAGTTCAGCGCTCACAGATGGGAAGCATTATTATTTCATGCTTTGTCTGAATTGATGCAGTTTTATATTGCACTGCCTGCATGTCACTCAGAAATCAACTTTTCTACAAATGCTGCATGAGGAAAGGCAACCAAATGCCCTCCAGAGGAGGGCAACCAAAATGGTCAAAGGCCTGGAAACGATGCCTTATGAGGAACGGCTAAGGGAGCTGGGCATGTTTAGCCTGGAGAAGAGGAGGTTAAGGGGTGGTATGATAGCCATGTTCAAATATATAAAAGGATGTCACATAGAAAGGTTGTTTTCTGCTGCTCCAGAGAAGCGGACACGGAGCAATGGTTCCAAACTACAAGAAAGAAGATTCCACCTAAACATTAGGAAGAACTTCCTGACAGTAAGAGCTGTTTGACAGTGGAATTTGCTGCCAAGGAGTGTGGTGGAGTCTCCTTCTTTGGAGGTCTTTAAGCAGAGGCTTGACAACCATATGTCAGGAGTGCTCTGATGGTGTTTCCTGCTTGGCAGGGGGTTGGACTCGATGGCCCTTGTGGTCTCTTCCAACTCTAGGATTCTATGATTCTATGAAAGTGACCTCGATATGATTTCAACCAAGGCAGCAGAAGTCAAGAAAGCTCTCACGTTACCTGTAAAATGCATGGACACATTATCTGGCATCATTTTTGCTTCTTTGCACTTGTAAAATTGAACCACGAGTCTATATCAATCTGTTTTGGAGAAAATATGGATGTAGAGCAAAGACCAACACATACTCTCCAGACAATACCTGCAGAATACATGTGTACTATTGGTATGTCTGCCACCACTGAGTCTATGGAAATATGTTCTGGAAGCTGCTGGTGTTCTGGGTGATGTCCCTACATCTGAGTAGAGATATCCAGTTTGAAAATAATGTGGAGTACCAAGATTTGGTCTGGTTTAGACCCATAGGCACACAGCAAAAATTTTGGTGGTGTGTGCACTGGGGCCTTGAGCCCACAATGCATAAATACTTGGAGCCCACACAAAGATGGGTGTCAATTGTCCTATCCAGAGAAGAATGGCCACTTACCCAGTCTCTGGGTGGGTGACTGTTGTGGCCCGTCATGGCCAGCCCTCCACTCCACAGAGCAAAACTCCTTCCTAAAGTGTCGGTGGCATTTAGGGAATCCCCCCAGCAGGCCACATAGGATGGTGGGAGAGCCCGCTAGCTCCTTCACCAGGGAGAAGTGGTGCATCACCCCTAACCCAAACAGGTGCGATTGTAGACTACCCTGTTAGAGGGGTCTAGTGAGAAGCCAAGCATGAGGGCAGGTGAGCCATAGAACTTCCGGCAGCAGCCTCGGGGGGCCACCTAGGTAGGCCTGCATCTTGAGGAGTGGCAGGTGGCACTCTTAGAGGCTAAGTTTTGTAATGATTAGTTTTTGTAGGAGGCAACATATGTGTGCAAAGAGGGAAGAAGTCCTGTCAAACACAGGCAGAGATCTAACACTGAGGACAGCAGTCATTGAAACATCAGTTATGGTAAGCAGTGACAGATTCAGAGGATTTGGGGACTTGCAAAGGTGCCATCCTGAACCCATTCTTCCCTGGCCACTGTGATGTGTCACTGTGGGGCTGAAGCTGTGTGGCACCCATCACATCCCCAGCCATGGGCTGGTGCTTTGCATTTCAGTAAAATAAAAGTGGTGGCTGCAACTGTGGGTGCTTAGGGGTTTCCAGCTATCAGGGACTGGCTGGATGACAAGGAGTGCTGGGAGGCACCAGCCAGGGAAACCCCAGAGGAGGAAGGCTTAGAGCCTGGGGATTGGTGGTGGGACACTGAGGAGAGGTCAGAGGGAGAGGAGTGGTTGGAGGCTGAAGGGGCAACAGCTTTAGTGAGCAGGGAGAGCCTGTGACAGGGAGCAGTTCAGACTCTGAGGCTGAAGCAGAGGAGAGGGGGCAGAGGCTGCAGAAGAATACAGGGGGTCTGCCTCTTCTACTGCAACACGCTCCCTTCCCCACTTGTCTCCAAGGGCACGTAGAGCAATGACATAGCAGAACAGTGGTGTGCAAGTGTAGTTTGAGACTACTTGGGAAACATCCAGCAGAGGAGGAGCTGTATGTGGGAATGTTAAGGATAGTAGGAAAGGATATATTGAAAAAGTATTATCCTTCCTTCACTAGTGAGTGATGTAGCAGAGCAGATTCCCCTCAGTATAGCAGGAAGCTAGTTTGCAGATTCATTTGAATCTCTTTAGTTAAGTAATCCAATCTGGCTTGCCCAGATAGATTATTCCTCATGTCCTCTTTTATCCCTCAGAAAGGGATCCAAACATCTCTCTTGCTGCTGCTTTGATGTTCACAATTCTGTCCAAATAGTATTCACAGTTCTGTTCAATCTTCTTTGTTATTTTCCTCATCTTCTTATTGTTGTCATATATTCCTTTCTTTGTGACCTCTGGTAGTCTCCACAAGCAGGTTGAAAACAAACGTTATTTTATCCTGTGTGGATTTTGCACTCCTATCAAGACAGACAGACGCCATTTCCGCACCTCCGTACAAAACATTCCCAAAGTCTGTCCATTAATTCCCACAGGCCTGCCAGTCTCTCCTCAATCATCTCAGGGGGTCCTGCCAGGTCAAACACACAGTCCGATATAATAACAAGCCATGGTCCCCCTCCCCCTCGATCATCCTGTAGCCAGGCCTGCTGTAACAAGTCTCTTTTTATAACTGCGTCACAGAGACTTTTCGTTCCTTTCCAGATATTCCCTCAAGCCATGTCTTTGATTAGTAATTTATTTCCACACAGTTCTTAATCATCCTGCTTGTAATCAGTAATTGCAACGATTCTTCTTGGGGGAAGGATTGTTAGGTACTCACATAAGATAAAAAAAGAAAAGCCCCCCCCCCCCTTTTCAGTCCCATTCCGGCATACCGGTCCTTTGATATATCTTCTTCTTGATTTATTGTTGAATCCAGCCCATCACTCTACTTCACAGAGATCACTTCAATTAGCAGTCTTATCTCCCGATCTTCACTCGAAATATGTGCATTTGCTTCTCTCTAATTGTTTATTTTGAGCTCCTGCAACCAGGCCGCGCGATCAGAGACAGCGTCAGGGAGAGCCATCCCACACAAGGGCTGTGCGCCTAGTGCCCTCACCCCCTTCTTTCAAATCAGGGGGTGATTTATGGCAACCGCAGGCGAAGCAGTGTTCCTCATTCCCTTGGGGTAACAAGGGAGGCTGCATACTCCCATATCAGCCTCTTAATTACCTCATGTGAGACGGAGAGATGGTATTGTTGGCCATCTTCCAATGCGCCCCTAGCGGCCCCCCTGACACAGGAGTCTTTCTCAGTAAAGTAACAAAAAGTTTAGTCCCATTTCAGTTCACGATTTGATACCTGAAAGGCAGACTTTTCTTAATAGATACACAAAGAAAGTGTGAGTTCATCTCATATGGAGACTGAACTCATGTGCTGCTGCCTGAGAGCCAGCAGACAGCAAAATTACGTTAAGAGAACAAAATGGCTGCAGGAGACCAGCATGGCAGCAAAAGAGAGAAGCAAGACAACAGAAAGACAAAACCAGACTGAGAAAATGGCTGCGAGACTCAGCTCTTCTGTGGAGTCAGCCAGAGCCATGCCCATCTCCCAGGTCCCATGCAGGGGGAGAATGCTCCAGACCAGAGGAACAGGAAGTTACCCTGACTGGATGTCCCCCTGCCTGTGCCCACTCTAGGGAAATAAGGAATGTTGCATTTGACTGCACCAGTGGATTACATCCCACACTGTGGAGGGGGCAGAAGGTAGGGACTGTCAGTCCTGGCAACTGCTCCATAGGGCAAGACCCACAGGGAAGTGTTGCTGCATGTATGTTGTTGCCTTGAATAAAAGTTAATTGTCTCTACTTCTTTGTGCTGACCGGCATCTGAACCCAGCCCTGACACTGGAATTTACCCAACTTTGCCATGTGGCAGTGCTGAGCTTGTAGTGAGAACTGCATAGTGCATAGTATTAAAGTCTGAGACACAAAGATTCTCCTGTGACCTCCTTGGATTAAGTTTGCAGCAGTGAGAGCTTAAAGAAGTGCAATTTAGAAAAATTGTAATCGACTTATCCCTTAACCCAGGATTGTGGAGCCTGCCCTCCAGCTCCCATCAGCCCCAGCCAGTATGGTTAATGGTCAGGGATTATGGGAGTTGGAGTCCACCAATGTCCAGATGGCCACCGCTTCTCTGCCTCTGCTTTAATCAAATCACACTTTCTCATGAGCAGAGATAGGACTAAATGCTATCTTTCTGACACACTTGGCCTTCTCGTTAATTAGAGGCCCACTAATGAAGGATCACACGCCTAATGCCTCATTACTGAAAGACTTTGGAAATGGCAAAGCAACAGGGAAGATCTTTAAGAGTTTCCCTCCTCATATTTAAATTAAAATCCAGAACAAACTTAGAAAGTGTTATGGGAAGCAGCTATGAAAGTCCTTTCAGTGGTGGTGGTGGTGGGGGGGGTGGAATCTTTCCAGGACGGGCACAAGAAACCAGCTGTCAGTAATCTCTTAACCTTGAAAGCTGCTAATTAAAACCTGATTTGATATGGAGAGTTTGCTGCAGCTCAATCCTGAGAAACCAATTTCCAACAGAATAGCCAATTTATTTGCATATACACCAAACTGGTTTTGCATTATTGGATTAATTTGCATTGCTTCCCAAAGAGTTCTCATTTAGTCTCAGGCATCCTCATGTTCATTTTGATAACAGGGGGATAGCAGTGCATCATGTGAGAGTTCTCTTGTAACTTTACATTGGGAAGAGTGCAGTCAAATGCATGGAAATCTTATTTGCCTTCTGGACCATGTACTGATCCAAGATTGTCTGTACAGGCATATATATATATATATATATATATATATATATATATATATATATATGCCTGTACAGACTATATATATATATGGAAGCCAAAAGCAAAACTCCTGATCTAAGGCGCGTTAGAGATTGAAACTACACACATTTTGCCACTCGGTATTCCAAATTAGAGATTGAAATTGACTAACTAAATGGCACATATCTTGAGTGGCAAACTGACTCAAGGGATTGACATGAATAATAATAATAATTTATTATTTATACCCCGTCCATCTGGCTGGGTTTCCCCAGCCACTCTGGGCAGCTTCCAACAGAATATTAAAATACAATAGTCTATTAAACATTAAAAGCTTCCCTAAAGAGGGCTGCCTTCAGGTGTCTTCTAAAAGTCTGGTAGTTGTTTTTCTCTTTGACATCTGGTGGGAGGGCATTCCACAGGGCGGGTGCCAATGCCAAGAAGGCCCTCTGCCTGGTTCCCTGTAACTAGGCTTCTCGCAGGGAGGGAACTGCCAGAAAGCCCTTGACGCTGGACCTCAGTGTCCGGGCAGAACGATGGGGGTGGAGATGCTCCTTTAGGTATACTGGACCGAGGCCGTTTAGGGCTTTCAAAGTCAACACCAACACTTTGACTTGTGCTCGGAAACGTACTGGGAGCCAAGGTAGGTCTTTCAAGACTGGTGTTATGTGGCCTCGGTGACTGCTCCCAGTCAACAGTCTAGCTGCCACATTCTGGATTAGTTGTAGTTTCCGAGTCACCTTCAAAGGTAGCCCCACGTAGAGCGCATTGCAGTAGTCCAAGCGAGAGATAACTAGAGCATGCACCACTCCGGCAAGACACTCTGTGGGCAAGTAGGGTCTCAGCCTATGTACCAGATGGAGCTGCCCTGGACACAGAATTGACCTGCGCCTCCATGGACAGTTGTGATTCCAAAATGACTCCCAGGGTGTGCACCCTGAAGGCATGGAACATATAAGGAATCAGTGCAGTATCTTCCTTCATCTTTTCATCATTGTCAGAACAACTCAGGACAACTTTCCCTTCTTATCACACTGATACCTGTCAGTCAGTTTCCTTAATGTTCTCCACTTGTTTCTTTCCTCATTAATTAACATTAGCCTGCCTTAATCTGGATGGTCATGGCTGGATTCACCTTTGCGATCATGGGCAGCTAGTGCGACAGCTAGTTTAGCTTTAAAAAGAGTAGCCTTTTAAAACAACAAAAGAATCTCGGTTTTCATAGGTTAAAAAGGTCATGCAGTTTTTGTAGTTGACAAAAGATTTAGCTGAAAACTTTTGTGTCCAGATTTTCACTTTTTGAAATATGGCAACCCTAGCACCAAAGCAAAGCAAAGCAAAACAAAGCAAAGCAAAGCATGGAAATATAGACGGTAAAACCTTTAAAATGTACCCTTCCAAGCGAGTTCTAAAATGTCTCCTTAAAAAGTTTCTTTCCAAAGTTTTCCTCTTTCCCCCGTATAGGAAAAGACCACATGCTTGGCAAGTTAAAATTGTTTACTTACAACCCCCCCAAAGGTCAGATTCATGTGCTTCAGAAAGCTGCACAGGCAAAAAAATTCAGCTTTTTTACAAAGTGGTGATACACACAGATAGAAGTGTTTAGCTCCAGTGCTTCTAAGGAATTTAGCCCCATCTCAGAAACTGAATGACTCACAGTCTTGACCCCCATCAGCACACATTGTTTGGATTTTGGGTGGGGGGAGGATGACACCACTGAATGATGGGTTTCCTCACCTTTGTGTGTTTACTTTTGATAATACGGTTAACCTTTATGTCTTGGTTCATTGCAGGATATACTAAAAACCCGTGTTTACAACACAGTGGGCGCCAAACATGTTTTGACATTGACTCATGGCTGTTTGGAATTTTCTTCCTCTCTGAAAAGTTTCCTGGGAGAATAAAAAAAGAAAGAGGGATAATCTGCACAAAATAATCACTGACATAGGTAACATTGTTTGGGCACAAAAGAGGAAAATGGATCAACAGATGGTCTGGAAATGACTTTTCCGTTTAATTCAAAAATGACTTTTCTAGCACAGCAACAACAAAAACATGATTTTTACATATAACAATAGAGGTGCGTTTGCCTGTTTTTGTACTTTGCTTCCTGATGATGAGTACAGTGATATGAGAGTAATGAATGCTAGGACATTTTTCAGTTCTTTCCTAGCTGAAAAACACTGATTGCAAGCTTAATTTTCCGTGTTAGATAAAATCCAATGAAGGGAATAAAAGTGATGGTGCAAGTGTGCTATGTGTGCTATGTGTGCAGGGGAAGAAGGTGTGCTCTAATTGGGTAGATTTTTCAGGGCTCATAGCATTGCAGGGGGTTGGGCTAGATGATCCTTGGCGTCACTTCCAATTCTATAATTCTATGATTCTAAAGGTTTTGTGGCCCTTAAAAACTAACAAATGTATTCCTTGGGGGAAATAAAATCCATCAGCTCTTATTTTTGCACCTTTAGAAGACACCTTTAGAAGATTCTTTGGAGACCAGCCAAATAATGGTCCGCGCAGTGCCCACTCTTCCTATTTATGATGTTCATGCTCTGTGCATGCTCTGTGACCACAGAATGTGACTGACTGGGGTGTGGGGGGGGGTATGGAAAGCAAGGTGGGAGAAGGAAAGGAATAGAGCAGGCATGTCGGACCAGTTGACCATGACTGACCGGTCGATCGCAGGTCATCCCTGGTTGATCCTGGTTGATTGTGTGATCCTGATTGATCGCCTCCCCAAATAATTTTTTTTTTTTAAAAAAAGCAATACAACTTTGCCCCCCAAAAAAGCTGAGCAACTTTGGTCAATCCAATGGGTAGATCACTGCCAGTTTTTTAAAAAAGTTTTTTTTTATAAGGCATTTCAACATAACACTTTATCAAAAATACATCATACACCACTGCCATTTTTTTTTTTTTTTTTGTACAGTAGGACCTTGGGTTACATTACCCTTGGGTAACATAAACTTCAGGTTGTGAAAGTGGCAAACCTGGAAGTGTTTCATCGCCGTGCGTGCATGCTTATAACAGTGTTCCTCAGGTTGCGAAAACCTCAGGATCCGGCCGGACCTCCAGAATGGATCCTGTTCGCAACCGGAGGTACCACTGTAGTGGGAGTAGATCGCAGTCTCTTGGGAGCTGGACATGCCTGGAATAGAGTATTTCGGAAGGGGGCATGGCTGATCAGTGTTCCCATCACTTTCCCTGCAAGTCACATCCACATTATGCATTCAAAGCACTCATCTATCACTTTGACAGTCGTGGCTTCCTCCAAGGAATATTGGGAACTGTAGCGCTTGTTAAGGCGCTTCTGACAGTACTCGGCATCCTTGGCAAATTACAGTTCCCAGGATTCTTTGGTGAGAAGCCATGGCTGTTAAAAGAAGCTTCAGAGTGCTTTATATGGGTAGCATGGATGGGAACAGAGTCCCTGGAAAGGCTCACTTGCTGGATTCCATTCACAGAAAGGCCTGCCTTCCCAGCTCCCTCTCTGCCACCAGGGGCCTGAAAGACACGGCTCTTGCCTTGCTGAAACCTAATTGGTCTTAAGAAATTGCTGCCGCATTTTGTTTTTCTTTAACTGGAAAATTGTCATTTTAAATCTTCCCTTAGTTATAAGTGCCATGTTATGATAGCTTTATAGTGTTATTTTATGGTTTTATGGTTAACTGCTTTGGGAGTATGGTGATAGAGCAATAGATAAATCTGAGATAGGGAGGCAGAAAGATATTGTGCCAACCCCCCCCTTTTTTTTACAGTGACTGACATAACAGGCATATTTTGACTGCAGTCCTTTGATCACTGGCAGCCTATGTTCCAGAGGCCATAGGATGCTTTGGATATCCCTCACCAAAGATGGAGAGGTAGAGCAGTGCCAGGAAGTTCGTTCAATGCACATGTCCCCAAGAATCCAGGGAAATGTAGGTGCTGGAAATCGTAGCTCTTTGAGTGGGAAACTACAGTTCCCATGATTCTTTGCATATGTTTTTGTGCCTTAAATGTGTATTGCATGTGCTTTAAATGTATGGTGTTAATCTGAGAGCTCCAGCCTTGGAAAGCTGACTTTGTCAGGCTGCTTTGTGGGGTCCACAGCCCGTGCCCTTCTGACATCAGAGAAGGCAAAAAAGAGGTATTCTGAGGTGGGCATGTTGGGGCATACTGGGAGACTCTGTGCAGCCACAGGATTCAAAGTTTCCCATTTCCCTGAGACACCCCCTCTGAAAGCCAAGGGGACTCTGCTGGTTTTGAGCAGATGCCATTTCTTTTCTATTGGAAGGGACCGTGAGATGCAGGGCAGAAAGTAGCTGTGTCCCTTTCTTGTATGCTTTTGGAGCAAGCCCATTAAGACATAAGTAAGAGCAGTTCATCTGCCTTTAGTTCTCCTACCCCATACCTTTCATCAAGGTCTGAAGTCAAAATGATTCAGCTTTCACCTTTTTCAGCTGCCCTGGTGTGAATCAAAGAACTCTGTAGCCAAGGTGGGAGTTAATACAGTTGTACAACCCCTTTAGATGAATCCTGAATTCTAAACCAAATTGGGCTGGTTTGGACCTGGTCCAAAGCAGGCTGAGGTAGCTCCAAATCAGTCTGAAACAGCTTGAATCAATCTGCACTGATTTGCACTGACCCAGAACTGAAAGCTCTCTAAGAAACCCAGACAGCCTTTCGCCAAAGTACTGCAAAAATGTGAAACATCACCGTATAAGGAGAAAGCCAGGGTGGGGAGAGGCAGGGGACCTTACTCACTGACAGCTCTAGCTTTCAGTCCAGCGCTAGAATCTCACCCAAGGGTCTCTCTCCAGTTAGTGTGCTGGGGGGCACGGGGGCAGGGAGGAAGAAATGATGAAGTGTTAAAATCAGCTCTTCTCACTGCCTTTCTTCTTCTTACATTGCAACTGCATTGTCAACATTATGTTGTATTTTGGCAGTCATAGCCTCTTTACCTGGACTGCACCTTTACAGTGAGCAAGGAGGCTGAAGAAACTCACTAGGTGCAATGGAGCTTACTGGCAGGTGGGTCAGTCTTTTACTGTGTCTGTGAGCAATAACCAGACCAAAAGGGGAGAAAAGATAACACATTGATGCTGCATGTGATTCTGAGTAAACCTATGTTTCCCCAGAGATGATGTGCCTGGACAGGCCGCTCCTCCAAGAGGTGGCTGACCCAAGAGTTCTGCCAAGAGCTGCCTGGTCACTGGGCAATAGAAGCAGCTCTGAGATCTTCCCCAGGCAGCCATGAGCACTTCCATGACTGAGGCTAATCTGAGGCATTAGATAAGGCAGGTGGCCACTGGCCTTGAAAGTCCTCCTAAGTATAAGCAATGGGAAATGGGTTGCCAGACTGTGTCTGCTCAACAAATAGCTAACCTCTAGAAAATAATAAGTGAAAGAAACATAATTAACTAATTAAAGGATCCAGGCCCCAAAGGCAATCTAGGCAGGGAGGGAGCAATTGCAGGAAAGTACATCAGCTGAAGGGACGCGGGTGGCACTGTGGGTAAAACCTCAGTGCCTAGGACTTGCCGATCGTCAGTGTGCTGCGCTGGCTCGCCAGATGCAGCTTGTCACGCTGGCCACGTGACCCAGAAGTGTCTTCGGACAGCGCTGGCCCCCGGCCTCTTAAGCGAGATGGGTGCGCAACCCCAGAGTCGGACACGACTGGCCCGTACGGGCAGGGGTATTACCTTTACATCAGCTGAGCTCCTCAATACTTTTTTTTACTCTTCCTCATTTCCATCTCAGTCAGCTGACATGGTGGTCAGCTCAGTGTAAAGTTACAAGGAGTGGAGGGAATCACCAGATTGGCTCTGCCTGTCTGTTTGCACTGTGCTGACCTCACTGCCTCACCTCACCCCTCCCTTTCTTGTTCCCAGTAAGTAACAGTGACTTACCTGCTGGGAAGCTAGTTAGCATCTCTGCTCCAGAGCCAGTATGCTTCTGAACTGCAAGTTGCTGGGGATCATGAACAGAAGAAGACTGTTACCTCCAGGTCCTGCTTGTGGGCTTGTCTAAGGTACATTGAAACCACAGTGCTTGTTATTAATTATTTCCTGTGCATAGCATGGCACGTTGTAGAGGCTTTGAAGAATCACAGCATTGCTTTGGCAATGAACTTTTGTAATTAGTTCCTGTCTGCTGCCAAAAAATGTCAAAATATTGATTTACTACACAGATGTGCCAGTGGATGGCGAGATAATGCATCTGCCAGATTGCAGCTCAAAATCTGGATGGGATAGAAGTCATGAGTGTAGTCCGGAATCAATTAAACCTTGGTTGTTGCCCACAAGCACAGGCATGGCATGGATTTGCCATGTGGACACCCCTCGGTCATTTGCATTCAGCATTCACACCCTGGTTGTTCACCCCCTTGGCCTGCTCATAGCAGGCACGTCAGTTCTGTCCATTTAGTCAAAGGCAGCAATGCTTCTGAATAGAAGTTGCTGGAAAGCATACGTTGGGGGAGTGCTCTTGCGCTTGGGTCCTGCTTATGTGCTTTCTAGAAGGATCTGCTTGGCCACTGTGAGAATGAGATGCTGGGCTAGATGGGCCATTGGCCTGATCCAGCAGGCTCCTCTTATGTTCTTGTGTTCATTAATTAAACACCACAGGGCATGCACAAAATGCTTTCACGGAGAGGAGATGACCCACATCATAGGCAATCATACCACATGAAATCCCTATGCAAATACATTTTTTTGCTCCAGCTTGAGCCATCAGTTGAAAGATGAGCTCCTGGTGGAGGTTAGGCAAGGCACCTTCCTGTTATTATTTCAGAAGACATACAAAGCTGTTATTTTCCCATTGGTTCCTGCTCAGGGTAACTTTCGAAGTCAGAAAAGTGGAGAGAGTAAGGGAATATTTCCAATAACACTTTTCAAGCCTAATGAGAGATGGGAGTGGATTCAGGATGATGGTATCATATTCTCCAGCACCATCAAGCTTTTGCTGTTTGACAGCCAAACTGTAAAAAACAACAACAGAGCCATAGGTACTGGAGGCGGGGGGGGGGGGGGCTATACAGGTTGTTGTTGTTTTTTTGCCCCGGGAGAAACCTCCATCGGAGTGCCATTGAGGCTCCCAGCCTGTAACCTGGTGAAATAAGGCTTAGTTCTGCCCCTGGTAAAAATGATGATATGCTGGAAGTGTAGAATTCAGACAAAGCTGCTTGATCTATGAGAAGTCAAACAGATGCACAAAAGGATGAGATCTCCTCTATTCTTTTCTGGAGTTTGAATTCCTTACTGCCTGGAGGTGTTCTTTTGATACTTTGCTCTTTCTCAATCTCTCAAATATTAGTTATAATTTGCTGTGAACCATAGCCGAGGCCTTGCATGCTAAATGAAATGACCTGTCATTTTCACAATGGATCTTGTAAACAAAAACCTCTCCATGGTTCAATTTATATCCAGAGAAAAATGTTTTCAGATTGGATTTACCAGCTCAAGTAATTTATCTTCCTGGGGGCTGAGAAAGTATGTGAGCTCCTAAATTTAAATGTTCACGGTCTGTGATTTTCCAGCTTGCAAGTTTGCTGACTGCAAGTACCGTATTCACAACTTGCAAGTGAATTTTCCTGCTGATCTTTTCTTCAGGTTGTCTCCTGTGGGAGAAAGTAGGTCTCTTTGGTGGAAACACTGAACATTGGGATGAGGAGGGAATTTCTGTAGCTTCTGGCATCTTGAAACTGAATGTAACCTGGATACGGAAATCCAAGTTTGCTGGATCTCAGAGTGAATGCTGTGTATTTGTTTAAAATATTTTTACACTGCCTTTAAGGACTAAGGCCTTCCCAAAGCAGCTTACCAGATAAAACATTTTCCTCTCCAAATATATGACTAATGCCTTTCCAACTTCCCTGTCTGCTAAAGAGAGCTCTGCTAAAAATATACAGCCCTGAACATTGTGGGTAGAGAATAAAAGGCTCTGTAGGGTTCAGGCGGAAGCTATCATCGAAGACAGTGATTTGTGCATTACAATACCTGATTTTCTTGCCTACCATATAAGAACCTTTAGTACACTTTTAATCAGAAACAGAAATGTACAATTTGAAAGCCTGCTCATGGGCATTACATTGAGCTAAGCTTATTTAGATGTTACTCTGCTGGACACAATGTTGTAAATGGTGTGCATGTTACTCAGATTTTTAAAAGAATGCTAAACACCATGAAAGCATTAATATACATTTGCTCTGCTTTTCCTGGCTCTACAGGATTGCCTTATTCCATTGGCCTTTTAAAAATGCTACAAGCAACATTATTTTGGTCTATTTCTCTTGGGAGAGCATTGCACAGCCCAATACATCCACCTTGTCAGGACATTTTCCTCACTGCTGCTTCGCAATTCCCTGCGTATTTTAACCCCATGCACACCTTCCTAAAAAGGGAGAAAGACAAAAGTAATATCAGAATGGGGCTACTTTGGACTAACCCAGAACTTGGAATGTTCCTTTTGAAAAGGAACTGATTCAAATTCAACATGTCAGCAAATGAACAAATTCCAGTTCACTTTTGTCCCATTGCAAAAAGATCTAGTTCAGTTCATGGTTCAAGTTCCTTCAAATGATCCTTGACAAAAGAAATGTCAGCCTTTATAATGTTAGAAGCTGCTGTGCTGAAGTATAAATAGACTTAAGAAGGCTAAGGAACCTTCAAAACACACACTGTGGAATGTGCATTGTTTAATTTATTCTCTTCAGCAGTTATTATATTTATGCTTCAAGGCCCCAAAAAGTATAAAATGTTTTCTTAAAAGAGAGAGAGAGAATGAAATTGAAGACGAATCAGTTCAACATTCTTCCAAAACCAACTTAATTCATGTTTGGTTCATCCAGAAATTATAGGAATTTATGGGATTTTGGAACTATTTCAGTGAACTTCATTAAACTAAACAAGTTTATTTCAAGCATTGGATCAATCCAAAGAGGCAATCCGAATATATTGCTGCTTCACAATTGGGCAAGTCTTGCAACATCTTGCTTTGGTCACATGTGCCCTGATGTCCTCAAGATTAGGTTACTAATCAGTCCTCTTCCATCAGCCCCAGTCAGCTTAGCCAATGGTTATTCCAACAACCTCTGGGACCCCAAGGTTGAAGATGTTGTCTGTAGTGGAACCTCATTTGAAAACTATCTGAAAACATCATTTAGTGTGATTCATAGAATCATAGAATTGTAGAGTTAGAAGGGATGCCAAGGGTCATCTAATCCAACACCCTGCAATGCAGAAATCTCAGCTAGAGTTTTGGAGTGGCTGAATGTTTTAGTTCCACTGGCTTATATTAAGTAGGTTTATTGTAACAATATTATATATTTATCAAAACTGGAGATTACATATGCCTTTTAAGAAAATCAAGCAAGGAGTTGTCTTTGGAAAAGATGACAAAGAGTTCGCCACTGCGGAACGCAACCTGAAAACGCTCAACCTGAAGCGTATTTAACCCAAGGTATGACTGTACAAGGGAAAAAATCAGATGGCCTTTCCTAATGTGGAAGCAATCTTGCAGTTATATCTTAGCCTTATGGTCACTAACTGCTCAGGAGAGAAGAGTTTTTCAAGACTCAAAAGAATTAAAAATGAATTAAGGGCCACAATGTCCACACTGAGCATTCTGTACATTGAAGGTGACAAACTTAGACAAACAAGTTTTGATGAAGTTTTGGGTGATTTTGCTATGAGGAAGCTGGGGGAGGGGGCCATTTTAACCTTACTGTATTTGATGGTTGTAGTTTACTTCTTAATATGAATTTTAATACTGACTTTTTAATGACAACATAAAGTAAATTCTATAAGTGCCACACTGTCAGGTAATCTTGATCATATTATTTACACTTCCCAGGCAATATAATTTGTAAACTCAAGGTGTTGTTTTTTTAAGAATAACACTACAACTTCATTTTCCTAAACAATAATGCTTATTCCACAAAAGGATTACGAAGTTCAGTTATTGCAAAAGTTTTTCAGTGTTAATTTTATGCATTTTTAAAAATCACCATGGTGTTTAACAATAACATCTTATGTCCTTTAGAGGAGAAATTGAGAATTGCAGAATTTTAAATACCTGTCATCATCCTTGGCTTCACTCAATTTTGTTTATAACACTCTTTCATTTTCTTTTAGTCGTGAGGGTGAGGGATTGGGAGGGGCCTCACAAGTGGAGTAGCCGTGAGCCTCTCTTCATCTTAATCTGGCCCTGGGCCTGTCGGGGTAAAAAGGTCTTCCTGAACGCCAGAAGCCAGGGGGCCTGCCCAATCTCTGCATGGGACCGATGTGGGCCTGGGTGGATCTCGTCAGCATAAGACACTTCAGCTTCCACCAGCCCCAGTCAACACATGTTGTAGCCCAAAAGATCTGAAAGGCACTAGGTTGGGTTAGTTTGATGTAGTGGTTAGAGGACAGTGGTACCTCAGGTTACATACGCTTCAGGTTACAGACTCTGCTAACCCAGAAATAGTACCTCAGGTTAAGAACTTTGCTTCAGGATGGGAACAGAAATTGTGCTCCGGCGGCGTGGCAGCAGCGGGATGCCCCATTAGCTAAAGTGGTGCTTCAGGTTAAGAACAGTTTCAGGTTAAGAACAGACCTCCAGAACAAATTAAGTACTTAACCCGAGGTACCACTGTACTGGACTAGGACCTGGGAGACCAGGGTCCCCATTCAGCCAGACATTGGCTGTCTCACGGCCTAACCTACCTGACAGGGTTGTTGTGGAAATTAAGTGAGGGAGGGGGAGAACCATGTACAGTCACCTTGAGATCCTTGGAGAAAAGGGTGGAATATAAATGCAATTAAAAAAAATTAAAAACAAGGCTTCTCCTCAATGTAAGCATTGGAATTAGACATTAGCAACCCCAGCTCAGAAGGGAAATGGTCAGGAGATTTGCTGCTAAATATTTTATTTTGATTTGTGCCCCCTGACTCCCATTTGGTAGTTGCTATTTGCTGAGAGCCACACAAATGAATCCAATTCCCTCTAATAGGTATCCTTCATATAATTTATATAGAGTTATATGTTAGAGTTTAAAAAAGCTGACTTTAAAATAAAAGTGTTTTGCTTCATTTTCTTTTATTCTTTCCCATTGTTGATGGCATGTTCACTTGAAAGCTCATTTGTGTAACTGAAACGGAGCAGAACAGATTTAGGTCTCTGACAAATTTTAAATATGAAATTCTTTGATGACGGATGGTGTAATAACAGATTTGTGGCAATCTGCTTATTGGGGAATTGGTTTTCTATTGGATATCAGCTCATGTGGCTGCAAATGTAAATAAAATATATGTATTCCCCTGTGTACTGCATAGATTATGCCATAGATCTCATCAGAGAATGTTGTGAGTTGTGTTATTCATTCTTAATTTGCATTGTTCTGAATATCAATTGTTTTGATACTGGGCTGCAAACAGCAATTCCAGTGTAGCATCAATATTTCTTGGTGTCCCTTTCTAGTGTGAATACTCAAGCTTTTCTTGTTGGGAACTTTTTCTTTTTAAGAAATTAAATTGCACTCTAAATAGCTATATTTTACCATCATCATTTAGTTGTAGCCCTTGCAATCCGACTCATTCTTTTTGGATGCTGATCAGCCTGGGCTTTTTGGATGCTGATCAGTCATTGCCTAGACCTAGACCATAATGGAGCTTAGTTTGGCACCAAGGTCAGGTATAGGGCCGAGAGGCTCCACCCAGGAGCCGGGAGGGGGCTGGGAAGAGCAAGGGCAAGATTGCCCTCCATGCATCCTGCCCTCCCTGGTGCATGCCATGGGGAGAAGGAGGCGGAGTGGCAGAGCCCGGCGCCATGCTCTGCCACTTAGTCTCCTCCTGCCCGTGCAACATCTGGCAGGGAGAAGGAAGTGGAATGCTCCGCCTCCATCTCTCTGCTGCACCTCCCACTGGGGTGGACGTGATGTGTCATGTGATGCGCCCCCACCCAAAAATGTGGGGTGCAAGTTCATGCCTTTGAGCTATGGCCATTAACTTACAAGGTTAGCAAAGTTACAAAGTTAGCAAGGGAATCTTCCACCCACTTTTAACCCTTACTAGGTACAGGACCCCACAAATGGGAAGGGATTCAGGGGATCATGCAGACAGACCCCACAAACACTCTCTCTCTCTCTCTCTCTCTCTCTCTCTCTCTCTCTCACACACACACACACACACACGGTTCAATGAATATGCATGAAGCTGGGCTGCACAGCATCTTCAGCAGATCTGGTGCCGCACTGGACAAAAGGAAGAAGAAACCATTTGAAGACCTAACAGTCAGGAGATTTCAAAGATCTGAGGACCATTCAAACATGCCTCCCCAGCAGCCTGAAGTCTAAGGAACTTGTAACCAATTAAAATGGTTGATTATATAATAAGCCCTCAGTAGAGAATCAAACGCAGTGATGGGGAGCTTGTAGTCGTTCACTTGTTTTGGACTACAACTCACAACATCCTTGATCACTGGCCATTCTGGGCGGGGTTGATGGGAGCTGGAGGCCAACAAAACCTGGAGGGCATCAGGTTGAAGAAGGCTGGTGTATGGATTCAAAAATCCCCCATGACGTCACTGCAGGCTCTCTTCTGGCTCAAGACTTCTAAGTAGAAGTGGTAGTGGAGGAAACGTCACATCATAGGCCAAGCACTTATCATGTGGAGACACCAGGAATGAAACTGTCAACTGTGACAGATTTTTTACTTCATGGTTTATAAAATCCATGGAGCCAATAATAGCCAAGTTGCCCTAATCTAGCCACCAGCACTTTTGTAGCTTAATCCATAACCAAGTCAAATTGAAGTAGCTGAATTTTGAGCCAGTTTCACCTCAGGATCGGAATTCAAATAAGTGGTGCTCTTGAGTACCACATGCTAACTCAGGAATGGGGTGCGGGGGGGGGGGGCATAGAAAATAATTGTGACATTCAAGTTGAGACCAATGGGCTGTAGGGAAAGTGAACCCACAGCATCCAAAAAGCATAAAGCAAAAGAGTCCAAAAGAGTCCAAAAGAGCTCAGACTGAGGCAAACTATTCCTGATGATACAACGGTGGTTAGTTTAATCATGGCTGGAGAGGGGGAGGTGGCCTATAGGAAGGAAGTTGAGCAGTTGGGGGAGTGGTGCACGAAAAACAACTTACTCCTTAACTTAAAGAAAACAAAAAAAATTATTGTGGACTTTAGGAAATGTAAATTGAATATTCAGCCACTTATTATTGAGGGGAAGTGCGTGGAACAGGTCTCGGTGTTTCGATTTCTGGGAATGGAGTTCAGAGATGACCTAACCTGGGGAGAAAACAGCAAAGACCTGATGAAGAGAGCACAGCAGGTTATATTTTCTGAGAATCCTCTGGAAAAACAATCTCTCAAAGGACCTGTTGGTGGCATTTTACCATTGTACTGTGGAGAGTGTATTAACTTATGGTCTGTGTGTGTGGTTTGGGAGTTGCACAGTCAGGGAAAAAACAATGCTGTCCAGGGTTGTAAAGATTGCAGAGAGAATAACTGGGTGCACTTTTCCCACCTTGGATCAAATCTACGTTTCCAGGTGTCCTAAGAAAGCTGCAGAGATAGCGCAGGATAGTGTGCATCCCGGAAATGATCTCTTTCAGCTTCTGCCTTCAGGAAGAAGCTCCAGGGTTATAAAGATCAGGACCAGCCGCCTGAGAAACAGTTTCTATCCAAATGCGATTTTGGTTTTAAACGCAGTGTAAGGAGTCTCTATGGGAGTATATTGTATTTAAAAATGGGGTATCAGAGATTTTAGGGGGCTAACCAGGTTGGGGTAGCAGGCTTGTTGGTTTTTGAATGTCTGATGTAGATTTTTCAATTTTGCTGTTCTGTATGGGACAATGACAATAAAGATTATCATATTGTATCGCATCGCATCGCATCGCATCGCATCGCATCGCATCGCATCGCATCGCATCGCATCGCATCGCATATAATGCTGTGGCTAGATACTGGAGTTCTTCGGTTCTGAATCTTTGGTTTGGTTAGGGTTTGCTTATGTTTGGGACCTGACTTTGATGGAGAAATTGACCAATGAAGCCTGTGAAAAAAGGCAACACAAGAAACTCAGTAATTTCTTATAAACTGCCAAAAATTAATAGGAATTTATGGAATAAAGGTTTTCCCCTCCAGGTATCTTAAAAGTGACCTTGATCTCTTTTGAGTGCATCTGCATCAATTAGTTATTTTCAAGTTCTGTAAAGATGGGAGGGGCAGGCCGTGCCATCCATTCTGTATAATACAGGGTTGTCCCTATTTCAATGTAAAATGCTATTTCCTGTATTGATTCAATATAGGACACAGTTTGTCCAGTATTTCCCTTATTTCTGATCTGCTGCTGGACTCTCTCTCTCTCCCCTGCCCACCTCCTGCTTCTTTCCTTTCCATTTTTCTCCTCAGTCCCTCTCCTCATCCTGCCCCCAAGAAGGACAAAACCAGGGCAAGGCTTTTGTGCTGTCCCTTCCAGGTCCCTGCAGCTTCCGCTGGCCCATCCTCAGAGCTGCAGCCTGGGAGCCCCAGGCCCCATCCCTCAGAGACCAACAGGTTAATAATAATAATAATAATAATAATAATAATAATAATAATAATTCACTCGGGGTGACTTCCAACAAAACAGTAAAATACAATAACCTATTAAACATTAAAAGCTTCCCTAGACAGGGCTGCCTTCAGATGTCTTCTAAAAGTCAGATAGTTGTTTATTTCCTTGACATCTGACAGGAGGGCATTCATAGAATCATAGAATCATAGAGTTGGAAGAGACCACAAGGGCCATCGAGTCCAACCCCCTGCCAAGCAGGAAACACCATCAGAGTACTCCTGACATATGGTCGTCAAGCCTCTGCTTAAAGACCTCCAAAGAAGGAGACTCCACCACACTCCTTGGCAGCAAATTCCACTGTCAAACAGCTCTTACTGTCAGGAAGTTCTTCCTAATGTTTAGGTGGAATCTTCTTTCTTGTAGTTTGGATCCATTGCTCCGTGTCCGCTTCTCTGGAGCAGCGGAAAACAACCTTTCTCCCTCCTCTGTTGTCAGGGAACTGCCATCGGAGGAACAGGTGGTGGAAAGGCTCCAGGAGAATAGGAGAGATTCTGCAGCAGAAGAAGGAACCAGTAGGGGGAGAGCAGGAGCTCCGGAGGAAGGGGAGTCGGAGGGGAGGCTCTGGGATACTTCCAGTGAGAATAGTGAAGAGGTAACAAGACCCCCCTTAGGAACTCCCACCCTTCGCCGGAAACTGTCACGCAGAGAGTCCCGGAGGCGCATGTCCGTCAAACAGCTTTTATGCTGGCGTAAGTTCCGTAGACGCCCACTGTCAGATTCTACCAGCGACTGACGGAGTCATGCTTTGGGGGCTCCGTTAGTGACTCGGTTTGGGTGACCAGCCAAACACCAGAGGGATCAAGCTTTTACGCACAAGCAGCTCATTATCCCATCACAGCAATCTGACAGTCATTGAAAGCAGCTTGTGCAAGCAGAGGGCATCATGACCGAACCAGCCGGAACCGGAGGAGCAGGAGCTGGAGCTGGAGCAGGTCCAAGCCTGGAAGAAAGGTACAGGGCGTTGGAGGTCCAGCTCGCGCTGCAAACGGCGAGGCTCGAGGAGAGGAGGGCTCAAGATGCGGATAAGGGGAAAACCACCCCACTTGCCAGAAAGGTGCCTGGATTGGTGCAGAAATTTGGGGGGGATCCCAGGAACTATCAAGCCTTTAGGACAGAGATGCAATATGCTCTCAATCTACTGTTTGATGACTTCCCCGATGAGAACTCTAGAGTGGCGTACGTGATTGGCCATCTAGAGGGAGGGGCGAAGGACTGGATTCGACCCCTGATGGCAGCCAATAATGAAATCTTAAAGGACACAATGAAGTTTTTTCGCGCCATGGACTTGATGTTTTCCAGCGAGATTGAGCAGGGGGTGGTGCGCAGGCAGTTAATGGCGTGTAAACAGGGGAGCCGATCTGTGCGTGAGTACTGGACTGAGTTCACCATGCTGATTCATAGACTGGGGTGGGACCTTGCGAGTGAACCAATTCAAATGCTGTTTGAAGAAGGGCTCTCTCCGGCAGTGAAAGATGAACTTTCCCGGGCGCCTAGGGCGGAGTCTATGGATCAGCTGACTAAATCTGCGCTGTCCATAGGGGCGCGCCAGGAGGCAAGAGCTTTGGAAAAGCGGGAAGGAAAGGGGGAACGTTGGAAGGACTTCCGCATTCCAGAGATTCCGGAGCAGCCTTTCCCGCCAGCAGAGCCGATGGAACTTGGAACAGCGCGCGCACACACAGTTTCAAACACCAGTGAAGGGCGGAAGAAGGAGGGAAAGAGCGCCAAGAGATGTTATCTCTGCCAACAGCCAGGTCACTTTGCCAGAGTCTGTCCGCAAAGGAAGGAATGGCAAGGGATGGCGGGAACTGTTGGGGGGAAGGAGGAAGGAGAAATCAAGGAGCAAGTAAAAGCCAACGCCTGGCCGCCAACATCAGGGCACAGCAGCCAGGCCAAGGAGTAGTGAATGTGCCCACGCCGGAACCTCCAAGACCAGCGCTGGTGATAGAGGTGTTGCTGGAACTGTCAAACGGACACCCACTAAAGATAAAAGCGCTATTGGATTCAGGCAGCTCCTGTAATTTCATGAGTAAGGAGTTTGCAGCTGAACACCAGATACAGACTATCCCATTAAGTAAGCCTTTGCAGGTTACCACGATTGATGGGAGGGAACTGTTGGGAGGAGAAGTGAGCCAACAGACTGTACCAATGATAATGAGGGTGGCAAGACACACAGAACTGATAGCGTTTAACGTAGCCACCTTGGGAGGAGCTCCTATTATTTTGGGAATGAGCTGGCTGGCACTACACGATCCGCTAGTAGGCTGGCATCAGAGAGTGGTTTCCTTTGGATCAGCACATTGCCTAGAACACTGCAAGGAGGGAGAGGCTCAGGCAGGGGCCAGGGCCACTCTAGCAGGGATGGAAGTGATGGACAAGGGGGAGGTGCCACCACAATACGCTGACTTGATGGACGTCTTTAGCGAAAAGGAAGCAGATAAACTGCCCCCGCACAGACCCTTTGACTGTCAAATTACCTTACTCCCAGGAGCACAATTGCCAGTGGGCAAGCTGTATGCAATGTCAGACAGTGAGATGCAGGAGTTAAGGGAGTTTATTGACAAGAACCTCAAGCGAGGTTTCATCAGAGAGTCACGAGCGGTGGGGGGCAGCCCAGTGTTCTTTGTGGACAAAAAAAACACGAGTAAACCCAGGCTTGTATGTGATTTCAGGGCCCTAAATGCAGTGTCAGAACCAGTGACTTTCTGTGATGGCCTGGGATTCCGAGTCTGAGAGTGATCCGGAGGAATCCCAGCCGGCGCAGGAGTCCCCGCCTCCAGGGCCGGCTGAACTGGGGCAAGGCCTAGTTGCTGAGGAAACTCAAGAGCAGGCACCAGGTGAAATCATTCAGGCCCCAGAGGTGCTGGAAGACTCAGTGGCTACAGGTGAGCCTCCCCCGGGGCCCAGTAACCCTTCGGCCTCTCCTGATCTGCAGAGGCTTAGGGCAGAGAGGCGAAGGGAACTGGTGTCTCCCAGGAGGAGTGCTCGCCTTAAGGCCAAGAGAGGCGGGGCTTCTGGGGGCCGGGACCGCCCCCGGCCTTAGAAGAAGATAAAGGTCAGGCAGCCCGGTCCCAGGTTGCGGGAGCAACGTCGTTGTGAAGTATCTGCTTTACCCAGTCCTTGTTCGGCACTCCCAGTGTGCCTGTTCCTCGCCCGGCTTCCTGCTTCTGCCTTACCAGTGTTCCTGTTCCCCGCCTGGACTCCTGCTTCTGCCTTACCAGTGTTCCTGTTCCCCGCCTGGACTCCTGCTTCTACCCTACCAGTGTTTCGGCTCCTCACCTGGCTTCTGCTTCTGCTCTACCATCGTTCCTGCTACCCCGCCCGGCTCCCTGTTGATCTTGGCCTACGGTAATAGTACCTCATCCCCCCTGGGACCAGCACAGTTTGCTCCCGCCCTACCCGCACTCCCCCTTCGTAGGGGTGCGTTCGGGAAGAGCCAGAGGCCATGGCTGACCAGGCGGCTGCACTGGTGGATTTGGCCCAGAGGAACCAGACCTTGACTCACACCGTGCAGCAGCTCAGTGACGCGGTTGTGGCACTTCAGCAACGCTTGGAAGCCCTACCGGCTCCTGGGGCCGACGCCCCGGCTCCTGGCAAGTACCCAGTGGCTTTGCCTGAGAAATTTGATGGAGCCCCGGCCAGCTTTCCCATGTTCCTGGCCCAGGCCAAGCTGTATATTCAGGGGCGAGCCCGGAACTTTCCTGACGACCGCACCAAGGTGCACTTTTTGATTAGTTTGTTAAAGGACCAGGCGGCCAAGTGGGCGTTGCCGCTACTCAGGCAAGACTCCCCCTTGCTGGCAGACTATACGGGGTTTTGCAATCATTTGGAGGCCGCGTTCGGCAATCCCCAGAAAGGGAGTCAAGCCAACCGGGCGATTCGGCGTTTGAAACAGGGCAAGTCCACGGTGGCCGCATATACCACGGAGTTTCGGCTGCTGGCACAGGACTTGACCTGGAATGATTCGGCACTGCGGGACCAGTATCTCGAGGGGCTTTCAGACGAGGTACTGGACCAGTTGGCCACAATGGAACGCCCCACCACGCTAGACACTCTCATTCAACGGTGTCTACAAATAGACGATCGGTTGGAGGATCGTCGTCAGGCCCGGGGTCGCCGACACTTCCAGTTCACGGCACCAGCTTTTTCCAGCAGCCCCACGGTCACAACTGATTTAACGGAGGAGCCTATGCAGCTCGGGGCAGTGCGGCCACGCCTTTCCCCTGCAGAGAAGGCGCGGCGTCGGGAGGGAAATCTCTGTCTTTACTGTGGCGGAAGTGGACACTTCGCTCGGTCTTGTCCAGAGAAACGCCAGCCGCAGGGAAACCGCCAACCCCAGTAGCTGATGGCCCTAGCTACCGGGGGTCCCAAACAGCACAGAATGGGGCCGCACCAATTGAATTACAACACCTTATGGTTCCGGTACATCTATACCCTCCAGGAGGGCCATGGATTCTTACCCATGCTCTGGTGGATTCAGGGGCAACCCGCTCTTATATGGACGCTGCTTTTGCTGCCCAGCATCGGGTGCCACTTCGGAACAAGCCAGAACCGGTACAGGTGGAGGCAATCGACGGACGGCCACTGCGTTCGGGCGCCGTCACTCAAGAGACCCAGCCCCTGGTCCTGTGCCTCCAGCAGCACCGTGAGATGCGAACTCTGGATATTGCTTCCATGCCCCGGTTCCCCCTGGTGCTTGGGATGGACTGGCTAGAGGCTCACAATGTGCAGATTGACTGGGTCAAACGGACTGTACACTTCCCAGACCCCAATTCTCCTGCTGAGACTGAGATGCTAGCAGCTGCGCCCACTGAGGAGGCGGCTGCGACGCTCCCCGCTGAGTACCGGGACTATCACGACGTGTTCGAGGAACGGGGGGCAGACCAGCTGCCGCCGCATCGGTCCTTTGACTGCGGCATAGACCTCCAGCCCGGAGCGCCTCTACCGGTGAGTCGCTTATACTCGTTAACAGAGCCAGAGCGCGAGGCTTTGCAGGACTTCTTGCGCAAGAACCTGGAGCGTGGGTTCATTAGACCCTCTACCTCGCCCACTGCTGCACCAGTGCTCTTTGTTAAAAAGAAATGTGGGGAGCTCCGCCTTTGCCATGATTACCGGGCCCTGAACAAAATTACCATCCCGGACCGGTACCCCTTGCCCCTTATTTCGGAGTTACTGGAGCGGGTGCAAGGGGCGCAGGTGTTCACCAAGCTAGACCTCCGGGGAGCCTACAATTTGATTCGGATCCGCGCCGGGGATGAGTGGAAGACAGCATTCGGGACCCGGTACGGACAGTTTGAATACCTGGTTATGCCCTTTGGTTTGTGCAACGCGCCTGCTGTGTTCCAACGGTACATCAACCACGTGTTCCAGGACTTGCTAGACAAGTACGTGGTGGTGTACTTGGATGACATTCTGGTTTACTCCCGTGACCCGGCGTGCCACGAGGGCCATGTCCGGACCGTGCTGCAGCGCTTGCGCGAGCATCGTCTGTATGCAAAGCTCAGCAAGTGCGAGTTCCATCAGCAGTCAGTGGACTTCCTGGGTCATCGACTCTCACCAGGTGGGGTGCAAATGGATCCTGGGAAGGTGGCAGCGGTTCGAGAATGGGCGGCACCTCGGAACCGCAAGGACCTACAGCGTTTCCTGGGGTTCGCCAACTATTACCGGACCTTCATTGCGGATTATGCTCACCGCACCACCCCGTTGACCCGGCTTCTGCGCCCCAAGACGCCGTTTTCCTGGGACAAGGAGGCGGAGGAGGCATTTCAAGGGTTGAAGGCCTGTTTCCAGAGAGCGCCAATCTTGCAACATCCGGATCCTTCTCGACCCTTTGTGGTAGAGACTGACGCCTCCAGTACGGCTCTCGGTGCCGTCTTGTCTCAGCAGCACGGACCGGAAGCGCCACTCTTACCCTGCGCCTTCTATTCCCGCCAGCTCCTTCCAGCGGAGCGTAACTATACCGTGTGGGAGCGGGAACTGCTGGCCATCAAGGTGGCCTTTGAGGTTTGGCGCCACCATCTTGAAGGAGCAAGACACCCGGTGGAGGTGAGAACCGACCACCGGAACCTGGAATACCTCCAGACCACCCGCAAGCTGAACCAAAGGCAGATCCGGTGGGCGTTGTTCTTTTCCCGGTTCCAGTTCCGGATCCGCTACATCCCTAGCTCCCAAAACCAGAAGGCGGATGCCCTGTCCCGGAAACCTGAAGACAACGCAGACACGGTTCAGCAAGCAGCACCCACCACGATCCTACCACCAGCTGCGTTCCTGGCCACCCAGGAGGTCGAGCCACTGCAGGCTCGGGTGCGGGAACAGCAGCGGGTCGACGCTTGGGCCCAGGAACGACTCCGGGAACTGGCCGAAGGATCATGCCCTCAGTATCCAGGGCTGGTCTCGCATCAGGGTCTTCTGCTGCACTACGGGCGCCTGTACATCCCACCAGGGCCGCTGCGGGCTGAGGTTCTCCGGATGACCCATGACGCTCCAGCAGCGGGGCACTTTGGGCGGTATCGGACCACCCATCTGGTAAGCCGTGAGTTTTGGTGGCCCCGTTTAAAGGCTGACGTGGCTCGCTACGTCGCTGGTTGTGACGTCTGCAGGCGGGCCAAGGGGCCTACCGGGCGACCCCCCGGCCTCCTTCAGCCGTTGCCGGTTCCACCACGTCCTTGGCACACAGTTTCTCTAGACTTTGTAGTGGAGTTACCCCCGTCTCGTGGCTGCACCTGCCTTCTAGTTTTCTCCGACCACTTCACGAAGATGGTGCACTGTGCCCCCTGCCCATCCATACCCTCAGCTAAGGAAACCGCGCAGCTGTACCTTCAGCATGTCTTCCGCCTGCATGGCCTACCTGAGCGTGTAGTATCCGACCGCGGCGTTCAGTTCACGTCCCGGTTTTGGCGTGCTTTGCACCAGGCCCTCGGAACAGAGGTCTGTCTCTCATCTGCTTACCACCCACAGACTGATGGCCAGACGGAACGGGCGAACGCGGTACTGGAACAGTACCTCCGGTGTTACTGCAGCTACCAGCAGGACGACTGGGTCGACCACCTAGCATTGGCGGAGTTCGCTTATAACAACGCGGTGAATGCGTCCACCCAGCAGACCCCGTTCCAAGCCAGTTATGGCCTTCATCCACGGTTGTTTCTGGATGTGCTGCCGGCATCTACGGTCCCTGCGGTGACAGAGTGGCTTCAGGAGCTCCAGTCCCAGCAACAGCTGTTGATGGAGCAGCTGCACCAGGCCAAGGAGGCGTACAAGGTCCAGGCCGACCGCCACCGCCAGGTGGGGCCGGAACTTCACGTCGGTGACTTGGTATGGCTTTCCACTCGCCACCTCCACCCTTCTCGACCTTCGCGGAAGCTGGACGCCCGGTTCACCGGCCCGTTCCCTATCGTGGACCAGGTCTCGCCTGTGGCATTCCGTCTCCGGTTGCCAGCAAACCTGAAGGTTCACCCGGTATTCCACAGGTCCCTTCTGAGTCCGGTGGCCCCACCCGACGAGTTCCACCCGGACCGTCCCCGACCGCAGCCAGTCTTGGTGCAGGGAGAGCCTGAGTACGAGGTGGAACGCATTCTGGACTCCCGATACCGCAGGGGAAGGCTGCAGTATCTCATTGACTGGAAGGGGTATGGGCCAGAGGACCGTTCCTGGGAACCAGCGGTCAACGTCCACGCACCTGCCTGCATCCGGGAGTTTCATGCAGCGTATCCCAGCAAGCCGGGTCCGGGCCCTCAAGTGAGGGGGGGGCCTGGGAGGGGGGATGGTGTGATGGCCTGGGATTCCGAGTCTGAGAGTGATCCGGAGGAATCCCAGCCGGCGCAGGAGTCCCCGCCTCCAGGGCCGGCTGAACTGGGGCAAGGCCTAGTTGCTGAGGAAACTCAAGAGCAGGCACCAGGTGAAATCATTCAGGCCCCAGAGGTGCTGGAAGACTCAGTGGCTACAGGTGAGCCTCCCCCGGGGCCCAGTAACCCTTCGGCCTCTCCTGATCTGCAGAGGCTTAGGGCAGAGAGGCGAAGGGAACTGGTGTCTCCCAGGAGGAGTGCTCGCCTTAAGGCCAAGAGAGGCGGGGCTTCTGGGGGCCGGGACCGCCCCCGGCCTTAGAAGAAGATAAAGGTCAGGCAGCCCGGTCCCAGGTTGCGGGAGCAACGTCGTTGTGAAGTATCTGCTTTACCCAGTCCTTGTTCGGCACTCCCAGTGTGCCTGTTCCTCGCCCGGCTTCCTGCTTCTGCCTTACCAGTGTTCCTGTTCCCCGCCTGGACTCCTGCTTCTGCCTTACCAGTGTTCCTGTTCCCCGCCTGGACTCCTGCTTCTACCCTACCAGTGTTCCGGCTCCTCGCCTGGCTTCTGCTTCTGCTCTACCATCGTTCCTGCTACCCCGCCCGGCTCCCTGTTGATCTTGGCCTACGGTAATAGTACCTCATCCCCCCTGGGACCAGCACACTTTCCCTATGCCTAGAATTGATGACATTCTGACACGGGTGAGAAAAGGGAAAATTTTTACCAAGCTGGACCTTAGAGGGGCATATAACTTGATACGTGTGAGAAAGGGGGATGAGTGGAAGACCACTATGTTCACCCCCTTGGGGGCCTTTGAGTACCTTGTTATGCCCTTCGGATTACAGGGGGGCTCGGCCTGTTTTCAATCATTCATGAATCACGTCCTGGGGCCATTGCTCTACAAGAACTGCGTAGCATTCTTAGATGACGTCCTGGTGTACTCAGAGAATGAGGAGCAGCATGTGCGAGATGTAAGAGAAGTACTGAGCAAACTGTGAGAAAATCGGCTGTGGGTGAAACTGGAGAAGTGTCAGTTTCATACCAGGGAGGTGGAATTCCTGGGGTACCGGTTGTCTGACAAGGGATTGGCCATGGATCCCAGCAAGGTTCAAGCGGTACTGGAATGGAAAACACCAAAGACCAAGAAGGACGTGCAAAGATTCTTGGGCTTTGGAAACTTCTATAGGAAGTTCATCAAAAACTTTGCCCATTTAACAGCACCCATCACGGATTGTCTTAGCAGCAAGAAAAAATTTGTTTGGACGGAAGAAGCGCAGCGGGCGTTCGAACACTTAAAGCAGGCGTTTGCGTCGGAAGAGCAACTTTTGCACGTAGATCTACAACAACCAATGAGAGTGGAGACTGACGCTTCAGACAGAGCGGTGGGGGCCGTGCTTCTCCAGCCGGGAAAAGATACGTCTGAATGGAGACCGTGTGCATTCTTCTCGCGGAAGTTGAACAAATCCGAGAGGAACTACACAGTATACGACCGAGAACTGCTCACCATTCATGAAGCATTCCGGAGATGGCAGCACTTGCTGATTGGGGCGCAGCACAAGGTTCAAGTCCGAACTGACCACAAAAATCTGGAATACTGGAGAACAGCCCGAGTGCTGAACCAGAGACAAGTGAGATGGGCCCAGGAGTTCTCCAAATTCCACTTTGAGATTAGTTACATGCCAGGCTCCGAGAACGTGAGGGCGGACGCTCTTTCCAGGAAACCTGAGTACTTAGAGGGGGAGGGAGCGCCTGAGGCAAGGCATGTAATCCCTGAAGACCGCTGGGTGTGTGGGGCGGCATTGGTGGGGCAGAAGGAACTGATAGAGGGTACTGAGAACGATGAATATGCCCAAGAGAAACTCAGAGAACTCAGGAGGACAGAGGAGAACACAGGGGGGTTTGAAGAAAAGAACGGGGCGTTGTATTACAAAGGGGCACTGTACATACCCGATGGGGAACTGAGGGGCAGAGTACTCAAGCAGTTGCATGACAGCCCCACAGCGGGGCATTTTGGACAGCACAAAACCATGTGGTTGGTTACCAGGGAGTTTTGGTGGCCCAAGGTGAGGGAGGACGTACGGGAATATGTCAGGGGTTGCGACAGGTGCCAGCGAGCGAAAGGGGAGAGGGTGGCGCCAGCGGGGCTATTACAACCCTTCAGGGACGCGGACTTATAAAAAATATTGGGGGGGCCCGGGAAAGCTCATGAATAATAAATAAGCTCATGAATATGCAAATAAAGTGGCGCCGCCTCCTCGTGAGCGAATAGGGGAGAGCGTGCTGCGCCTATTAATCAGCTCCAAAGGAAATTGGGTGGAGCTTTTGCTCGGGAGGGAGGGCAGGAGGCATGCAGCCCGCCCCTCCCTGTGCATTTTGGGCTGGGGGAGGGGCGGCGATGGCGCTCTGCTGGAGGGGCGCCGGAGATTATTGGGGGGGCGGAGCCCCCCCAAACGAATTTTTGAGGGGGCTCGGGCCCCCTCAAGCCCCATGGAGTCGGCGCCTATGCAACCCTTACCCACACCAGAAAGGCCATGGGAGGCAGTATCCATAGATTTTATGACGGACCTGCCAAAATCCAAGGGCAAAACAGCTGTCATGGTGGTGGTAGATCTATTAACTAAGATGTGTCATTTTATAGTCTGTTCACATGCGGTCACAGCGGAGGAAACCGCCAAGTTGTTTGTAGAGCATATTTTCAGGTTGCATGGCGCCCCCTTGAGGGTTTTGAGCGACAGAGGGAAACAGTTTACTTCCAGGTTCTGGAGGAAACTTATGAGCTTAGTGCATGTGGAACTCAATTTTTCAACTGCCCGGCACCCAGAAACAAATGGGCAAGCGGAAAGGGCAAACGGGATTTTACAACAATACCTGAGGTGTTATGTAGAAGACAGAGAAAATGATTGGGTAGATAAGTTACCTCTGGCAGAATTTGCCTACAACAATGCGGAGAACGTGTCCACAGGGATGAGTCCCTTTCTGGCAAATTATGGGTGTCATCCCCGGGCATTTCCAGGAGAAGGAGGGGAGAGGTGGAGCGTGCCGGCGGCGGAACTTTTTGTTGAAGAGATGGAAGCGATCCACCGTCAGCTTCAACTTAACTTAGAGAAAGCCAAGGAAGAATATAAGAAGCAAGCAGACAGAAATAGGAGGGAAGGTGAAACTATAAGGGTGGGAAACCGGGTGTGGCTATCCACCCAAGGACTACCGTTCAAGGGAGGGAGTAAAAAGTTGAGACCCAAAAGATTGGGACCCTTTGAGGTCATACAGCAGGTCAACCCAGTAGCATTCAAACTCAGACTGCCCAGTCACATGAAATTGCACCCAGTATTTCACAGGTCATTACTGTCGCCGTACCGAGAGGGACGTGAGTGGGGGGAGCGTGAGAGAGAGGTCACCCAAACGCCCGTGATCGAAGAGAGAGAAAGCGACATGAACGTGGCAGGAATCATTGATTCCAGGTGGAAGGGGAATCAGGTGGAATATCTGGTAGAATGGGAGGGGGAAGTAGAGTCGGAAAACACTTGGGTACCAGCAGAGGTAGTCAACGACGAGGTTTTAATAGAAACATTTCATCAGCGTTTCCCAAAAAAACCGCAACCCGTGGCACGATTTAGAAGGGAACACTTTGGGACCACCGATGAGGAAGGGGAGTTTGAAGGGTTCCCAGAGTCAGGGGTGGGTGAGGAAGCCGACTCCGACGAAGAAGAGGAAGACGGGGAGAGAGACGGTACGCCGTGGCTAGAAGTGTTTGAATCCTCGGACGACGAGGAGAGTTCCTTCAGGGGCTTTCCGCCCTCACCGCCAGTGGGAGAGGAGGCGGGGGGTGAAGGGGGCCCTGGGGGGGAGGTGGATGTCAGGGAACTGCCATCGGAGGAACAGGTGGTGGAAAGGCTCCAGGAGAATAGGAGAGATTCTGCAGCAGAAGAAGGAACCAGTAGGGGGAGAGCAGGAGCTCCGGAGGAAGGGGAGTCGGAGGGGAGGCTCTGGGATACTTCCAGTGAGAATAGTGAAGAGGTAACAAGACCCCCCTTAGGAACTCCCACCCTTCGCCGGAAACTGTCACGCAGAGAGTCCCGGAGGCGCATGTCCGTCAAACAGCTTTTATGCTGGCGTAAGTTCCGTAGACGCCCACTGTCAGATTCTACCAGCGACTGACGGAGTCATGCTTTGGGGGCTCCGTTAGTGACTCGGTTTGGGTGACCAGCCAAACACCAGAGGGATCAAGCTTTTACGCACAAGCAGCTCATTATCCCATCACATCTATGTTACATCCTTTTATATATTTGAACATGGCTATCATATCACCCCTTAACCTCCTCTTCTCCAGGCTAAACATGCCCAGCTCCCTTAGCCGTTCTTCATAAGGCATCGTTTCCAGGCCTTTGACCATTTTGGTTGCCCTCCTCTGGACACGTTTCAGTTTGTCAGTGTCCTTCTTGAACTGTGGTGCCCAGAACTGGACACAGTACTCCAGGTGAGGTCTGACCAGAGCAGAATACAGTGGCACTATTACTTCCCTTGATCTAGATGCTATACTCCTATTGATGCAGCCCAGAATTGCATTGGCTTTTTTAGCTGCCGTGTCACACTGTTGGCTCATGTCAAGTTTGTGGTCAACCAAGACTCCTAGATCCTTTTCACACGTACTGCTCTCAAGCCAGGTGTCACCCAGCTTGTATTTGTGCCTCTCATTTTTTTTTGCCCAAGTGCAAAGGTCGTTTTGAAGTGTGATCCTGTCCTCTGGGGAGTTAGCCACCCCTCCCAGTTTGGTGTCATCTGCAAATTTGATCAGGATGCCCTTGAGTCCATCATCCTAGTTGTTGATAAAGATGTTGAATAAGACCGGGCCCAAGATAGAACCCTGTGGCACCCCACTAGTCACTCTTCTCCAGGATGAAGAGGAACCATTGATGAACCTTTGGGTTCGGTCAGTCAGCCAGTTACAAATCCACTGAGTGGTAGCATAGTCAAGACCACATTTTACCAGCTTCTTTACAAGAATATCATGGGGCACCTTGTCAAATGCCTTGCTGAAATCAAGGTAGGCTACATCCACTGCATTCCCTTCATCTACCAGGCTTGTAATTCTGTCAAAAAACGAGATCAGGTTAGTCTGACATGACTTATTTTTCAGAAATCCATGCTGACTATTGGTGATCACAGTATTCCTTTCTAGGTGCTCACAGACTGTTTGCTTAATGATCTGCTCCAGAATCTTCCCTGGTATTGATGTCAGACTGACTGGGTGGTAATTATTTGGGTTCTCTCTTTTCCCCTTTTTGAAAATAGGGACAACATTTGCCCTCCTCCAGTCTGCCGGGACTTCGCCTGTTCTCCAGGAATTCTCAAAGATGACTGCCAGTGGTTCTGAGATCACATCTGCCAGTTCTTTTAATACTCTTGGATGCAGTTCATCTGGCCCTGGAGACTTGAATACATCTAAACTAGCCAAGTATTCTTGTACTATCTCCTTAGTTATTCTGAGCTGTGTTTCCTCTGCTGAATCATTTGCTCCAAATTCTTCAGGTCGGGCATTGTTTTCTTTATCGGAGAAGACTGAGGCAAAGAAGGCATTGAGGAGTTCAGCCCTGTGTCCCCTGTTTGCATTTCACCATCTTCTCCTCTGAGTGACCCCACTGTTTCTTTGTTCTTCCTTTTGCTACGAACATACCCATAAAAGCCTTTTTTGTTGCTTTTAACCTCTCTAGCAAGCCTGAGTTCATTCTGTGCTTTAGCTTTTCTGACTTTGTGTCTACACGTGCTGGCTATTTGTTTGAATTCCTTTTTGGTGGTTTCCCCCCTTTTCCATTTTTTGTACACATCCTTTTTTAATCTTAACTCAGTTAAAAGTTCTTTAGATAGCCACCCTGCCTTCTTTAGGCACCTTCCATGTTTCCGTCTCATTGGTATTGCCTGAAGTTGTGCTTTTACTATCTCCCTCTTAACAAACTCCCAGCCATCATGAACTCCCTTTCCTTTTAGTATTACTGTCCATGGGATCTCACCCAGCACTTCCCTAGGTTTTATGAAGTCGGCTTTCTTAAAGTCAAGAAATTGAGTCCTAGTATGCTTGGCTGCTCCTTTCCGCTGTATAGTAAACTTCAGAAGAGCATGATCATTCGCGCCTAATGATCCTTCCACTTCTACCCCACTAACCAGGTCATCAACATTAGTTAGGACCAGATCTAAAATGGCTGTTCCTCTTGTTGCTTCTCCCCCTTTCTGGACAATGAAGTTGTCTGCAAGGCCAGTGAGGAATCTGTTTGACCTTATGTTCTTGGCTGAGTTTGACATCCAACAAATATCCGGGTAATTGAAGTCCCCCATTATTACTATCTCCCTTCCTTTTGCATGCTTGGCCATCTGTTCCAGGAAGGCATCATCTATGTCCTCCGTTTGGCTTGGGGATCTATAGTAAACTCCCACAATGAGGTCACTGTTATTCTTCTCTCCCTTAATTTTGACCCAAATGCTCTCACTTTGGCTTTGAGGTTCTAAATCTTGGATCTCTTCACAGGTATACACATCCCTGACATATAACGCCACTCCTCCTCCTCCTTTCTTGTCTGGTCTGTTTCTCTGAAATAGATTGTATCCCTCCATTATTACATTCCAGTCGTGGGACTTATCCCACCAGCTTTCAGTGATGCGTATTATGTCATATTTAGTTTGCTGTACCAAGAGCTCAAGCTCATCTTGTTTATTTCCCATGCTTTGCGCATTAGTGTACAGACATTGAAGTCCATTAATCATTCCCCCGTGTCTCTTATTTATGGATTTTTTCCTCCCACCACTTGGTCTGCGTGCTGTTTGCTCCATTTGGTCTATGACATTTGGATGATCATCTTCATCAATTGATAGACTCCTACCTTCAGGAGCACTGTCTCCCTCCCCCACATTGGTCACTTTAAAGCCCTCCTGATGAGGTTTCTGAGATTTTTGGCAAAAACATTCCTCCCAACCGTTGTGAGGTGCAGCCCATCGCTTGCCAGAAGTCCATCTTCAAGAAACTGCAGTCCGTGATCTAAGAATCCAAACCGTTCCTGTTTACACCATTTGCGAACCCTTTTTGCTCCTTCTTCAGCTGCTGCCCTGCAAGCTCTGATAAGCTCCTCCCACAGCTAATCACCTACCTCAACAGAATCCCTGCCCCCTCTGACCTTTGCACAGGGAGAGCAGCTAATCAGCCACAAAGAAACACACACACACAAGAAAACCCTTTTTGCTCCTTCTTCAGCTGCTGCCCTGCATTTCCACAGGGCGGGCGCTACTACCGAGAAGGCTTTCTGCCTGGTTCCCTGTAACCTCAGTTCTCGCAATGAGGGAACCGCCAGAAGGCCCCCAGCGCTGGATCTCAGTGTCCGGGGAGAACGAAGGAGGTGGAGACGCTCCTTCAGGTATACAGGATGCTCTAGAAACAAGCGGCTTTGTGTCAACGTAGCCCGGTATATCTGCATGATATTTGAGAGAGGAGGGTGGGGGAGAAGTAGCTCCCTAATATTACCTCTCTCTTTCAGAAATGTAACATGGAACAAAGCTCATCCTCTCATCAGAATATGCCCCCCATATATTTATTTTTTGCCCCAGTTTGCCTGTATCGTTGTACAGTACCAAATGTGTGTGAAAGGTCATGCATTTCAGCTCAAGCACAGACAAATTATCAAATTCATGTGCAGGCGTGTATGTGTAACCAATTCCAGAAGGGACATCCGGTTAGGCTTCAATGGATTGTAATGGATTGCTCTGAAGTCATTTCAGCACTGGGGATGGGGGGGCTGTGTACCCTCCTGCCACCTGCCACCCGCTGTCCTGTCCTGTATTTTGCCAGAACAAAGGTGGCAGCCCTAGGGAGAGGTAAACTCTGTCTTCTTGATGTTTACTATTTAAAAACCAATAAAAAATATATTGTAAAAGAAGTTTACATAATGCTAGAACCTGGGACCATCCGATGAAGCTGAACATTGGAAGGGTCAGAACAGACAAAAGGAAGGACTTACTTGCACCACATGTGGCAAAACCATAGCGTTTGCTGCCACCAGACATGGTGATGGCCATCAACTGAGACAGCTGTAAAAGAAGATTTGTTGACCAGTGGCTATTAGCCAGGGCCAGAGGTGGTTGTGAACATCAGTTTCCGGGAATCACAAATGGGAAGAGTGTTGCTGAGCTTAGAAGCTGCCTGTGGGCTCCCCAGGGTCATCTGAATGGTCACTTTGGAAAGAGGATGCTGAACTAGTTGGACTCGGTCTGACCCAGCCTGGCTCCTATGAAGCTATTTCAGAAAGAACATAAGAAGAGTTCTGATGGATTAGACCAAAGGCCAACCTGCACTGCACAGCCTGGCTGGGCCCCTCCAATATTTTGCTCCTCATTGACAAATGGTTTGATATTTGTCATCCATTCTGTCTCAACCATGCACCTCCAAGTATTGTTAATTAACAGTGAGCAACAATTTATCTTGAATCAGCCCCAGTCTTCTGGATGAAGGACAGAGATGTCAGGAAAGTTAGCTGTGGAAACTGAATGCAGGGAGTTGAAGTGTGAAAAGATTGCACATCTTGCCATAGTGCAGCAACAATAACCATTTGCAAAAACAACCCTGATATAGCCATCTATCTCTACTACATGACTGTAAGGGAAAATTGCTCAAGCCGTTGTACAGGAATAGGCCAGAGAGTCTCAAAGGACAAGGAGACACCACTTCAGTTAACTGAGCATCCTCTCAAAAAATATAGGCTCCAAGTGGAGAAAGTAGCAGAAAGGAGGAGGAAATGGTGCAGGCAGGAAGTGAGGTGGCAGAGCAATCAAAGCCCCTGCGCCATTGTGCTGAAGTGGGTTTTGATGCCAGGCCTGACTGGCTGCACCAGCCTCCGCCATCAGAAGAGCTCCACCCTTGATGGGGTGTCCCACCTGCAAGCCATGCCCCAGGGCACCCCCATGTGGTGGGCAGGAAGTACTGCCAAGAAATCCATGAAAGGGGATGTTTTGTGTTTGCTTTTGTATTTGGTTTGTGATGGCGTTTATTTTCAGCTGTGAAGCACAGGGAGAGTGTGTAATATAGATTTGTTGGGATGAGCTTTTCTCACTGCTGTTAATTTATCTCAGCCTTCCACAGTCTGGCACTGGACTACAGTCCCCATCATTCCTGACTACTGGCTAGGCAGGCTGGGAGTTTTAGGACAGCAACGTCTAGAGGGTAACAATTTGGAGAAGGCTGGTTTATCAATAAAAACTTTTAAAAGTTGTATATAGTTGTATCTATTCTGAGGAAAATGAGGTAGAATCTCATATTTAAAATTTGCTGATCAATTGTTTTGCAAACTTACTACAGCAATATATTTCTTTTTCTTTTAAAAATGAAATGCAGGCTGTTTCAAATTTTCTATGGGTGTGTGTGGAACAGAAGCATGATAAAGTGTGATGCAAACTTCTGAATTATGTTATTAACTATCAAATAAAACATTTCTGTTTCTCATTTATCTTGCTTTGGGTGTCCCCCTCTCCCTTTTCAAACTGGGATGTGTTGTTTATTGGTTTCTAAATGCTGATTTGCTCAACAGAAAATTGAAAATGAGCAAACAGCTATTCAAAACAAGGTAATACTTTTGTTCTGTTACTGCATTTTTAAACTATGTCCACTAATATCAGTGAACTTTAGGAAACCCACCTGAAATTTGAGGGTGCTGCCTTAAATTCTACACTTTTAAGTGATGGTGTGATTCCCCCCCCCCCAGTGGTTGCTGGGAAGTTATAGGGATGGAGGTTTTAAACACAAACTAATTCACATTTTCTGAGATAATGCACAAGCTGAAACACAGATATCCTTCAAAATTTACACCAGGATGCTGGCAAATTTTCAGAGGACTAACAATAATAGTAATAATAATAGCAAAATGTTGCAGAAATTTTAAAAAAACAACAACCTTAAGATACGAGAAACAAGGAGAAAGCAGGCTAGAAAGATTTGTCTGTTCGTACCTGTCCATCGTCCTAGCTCTAGTGCCCAGCAGAATCAGAAGCAGACATTGTGGTCGGAATAAGTTCGGTTTCACATTCCAGATTAGGCAGGGACTGTCCTGGTGTATCCAGAAAGCTGAAGCTACAAGAAATGGGCTGGACAGAAGGGCCAGAGAACATGTCAAAGAACACAGGTAGTGAGCTGTCAGCAGGCCTTGCCAGTTTCCAACCACAGAGTAGCAGGATGGTCAAAAGGGTTTCCTGAGCCAACCACAATGTGCTTTCCAGTGCCAACCATGCCCATGTGGGGGAAGGCAGCAGGTCTTTTAAGGATGGAAGCTGCTTGCTGGAGGAAGCCTGCAGAACACATGGAAAACCAGATATTTGCATTAGATGTGGCAAAGGTTCCAGAGACTGAGAAGCCTGACATCCAAATGCTGTTATTCCTGCTTGTGACAGGCGCATCTGCAACCACGGCAATCACCTGGTGCAAACTTCATTTGCAATTGCACGCTGTTCATTGCACAGAGCAAAGGCAATGTAGACACACAGTTCTAGGGCAAATGCAGGGTTCAAGGTGAACTCAGCTTCTTGGTAGCCAAGGAACCTCAAGGTCATTCAGTTCCATCCACTCACCAATCCTTTACAAGATACACCCTATACTAGTCCTCTATTTTTTTTTTAAAAAAAAAAGCTTTCAAAATTCTTCTAACATAACATAGCTATTGAAAAAAGAGCTCTCATTTCCTTTGGCAGAATGCCCTGTCCTGCAGCTTGTATGACAAGTAGCAATTGCTTTGCTTTTGAAAGTACCTTTTTATTGTTCTTCTAATGGCAATATCTTTTCCTCAGCAGGGATCTGATCTCTGAAATACCATGACAAATATCCCCGTCATAATCTCCCTTGAAGACTCCAGCAATTATTCTATTCATGGATTGAATTAACCTTCGTCCTTGGAGCAATTCATCTTCCTGACCCTTAAATCTCTCTGGAGCTCTGTAACCTGTTTAACAAAGGAGGTTATACAGTAGCACTGAATTAAACCAGGGCTGGTAACAGAAGAGATCCACACACACCCAAACTTTCCAAGTCACACAAGAGGAGAATTTGTACTACTCGGCCCACTGGCAGGATAGTGCTACTTTTTTGTCTCCTCCCCCAGGCAATTTCCTTGTGTCTGGATGTTGCCCACAAATTGTGCATCTATACAACCTACAACTTTTATATCAATGATTATGGCTTTCTGCAATGGGCTGTGGGAACTGCATGTTGAATCTTCTTTTAATGATCTTTTTCTATTTGGAGGCAGCGATTGCCACCAACCAAGAAGGCTTTAAAAGAGGATTAGACAAATCCATGAAGGAGAGGACAGTCAGTGGCTACTAGCCAAGATGGCTCTTCACGGTTGGGGGTAGCAATGCTTCTGAATATCATTTGCTGGCAGCCAGAGGAGGAGAGAGGCTTTTGCACTCAAAGGCTGTTTGCAGGTTTCCCACATTGGTTGGCTACTGTGAGAACAGGATGTTGAACTAGATGGACCACTGGCCTGATCCCGCTGAGCTCTTTTTATGTTCTTATGCTCAACAAACACAAGTCTCCAAATGAGCTTCAATAGCCACAAATCCTCATTTTAACCCCTCCCCCTTTCCTATTCCATTAAGCTTTGCTTAATGTAAATATATGCAACAAAGCTAAACCAAACCTTAAAAGAAGAAGTGTGCATGCACACGAAAGCTCATACCAAGAACTGACTTAGTTGGTCTTTAAGGTGCTACTGGAAGGAATTTGTTTTGTTTTGACTATGGCAGACCAACACGGCTACCTATCTGTAACTCAAACATTAAAAAGTTTAAGACTCAAAGTTTGTATGTTAATTTCTCCGTAAATGCTATGTACCATACTTCTGGGTATCACTATGATAAGGTTTGCTTCGTGTAGATTTCTCCAGTGTGGCATTTTTTGTGTTTGTATGGAGGAATCATCCACTTTCAGGATTTGTTCACAGTTCATAGCTGTATCCTACACACAACCGAATCACGTCCATGATAAGTATGTAAGAGCATGTCAAGAAAGGACAGGATGTTGAGAATTGCCTGGGTACAGATTCTGCCAAAAGAAGGGAACTGGGGCTATTCAGTGTGAATAAACTAGCATTTATCTACAGTGGAACAAGGTCTAATGTACGGTTAGCAGAAAACTTATTTCTTTTTTCTTTTGGATTCGATTCTCCTGGAACAATTTGTTGAACCCTATGAGGCTTTGTGGAATGGCGCTGGATTTCTCTGTAGCTGTAATTTTGCAGCTCCTGAAGTATTCATCTCTTCTCCCACTGTGCTTTTTGGCTAGCATTGCTCTTTTGTTTCTTTTTTTTATTTCTTTGTGCCTTAATTCTCCCTAATCTGGCTAGTTGTTCAGCAGATGCTGGTTCTTCTGCCAATGAAGTAATCTCAGTGGAATGCAGTGAAATGCACAAGGCTGAGGACAGATTTTATAGGCTAAATAACACTGGAGGCGAATGGAGGTTAAAACTGTTGGTCCTATCCAACTTTTACCTAGAGATGCTTCTCTAACTTTTACCTAACTTCACTAAGTTCTGTGCATTTTTACCATAACCCTAAATTATTTCTGTCTCTCCTCCAGCTGACACGAGTAGTAATGGGTGGATGGAGCAGTCTATTTATTGGCTGTGTCTCGTGCCCTGCATGCAGAAACAGGCTCCAGCAGACTCAGCGGATGAGACCAACGGTGAGTCCAGTGGTCAAGAAGGCAGTTTCTGCACAGGATGCAGAGGGAAACGAGGGATAGATGGGGCTCATCAACCTGGAAGGGAGCCCATCAAGGAGAAGGAAAACTCTGGTTCTAAACCTCTGCTGCCTTGCAGCTACACTCATTCATGAAAAAGGCTTCGGGAGTAAACCCCAAGGAAAAATCAGTACCTGCTGCCTTGCAGGACATCTTTGGAAAAAGCTAAGGAGTAAACTCAACAAAAATCCAGAGTGGAGTCCCTAATACTGCTGGATGGCACTCTGTGTGCCTCCTTCCAGCAGCTCCTGCAGCCAAGCTGATGCCAAATGTATTGCTTTCCTTTCCTTTGGACCATGTCTGTGAGGGGGAGAGGGGGATCTTGTTGTCTGTGCAGCCCAGGACTTCAATATGCTCTGCCTAGGCTTGCACCCTAAAGAGGTCACTTTGGTGCTGCCAACACAACAAAAACAAAGCAGGAAGTAATAGTCCCACTCTCTTCTACCTTGGTCAGACCATGCCTGGAATACTGTGTCCAATTCTGGGCACCACAATTTCCCGGAGGATGTTGACAAGCTGGAACGTGTGCAGAGAAAGGTAACCAATATAATGAAGGGTCTGGAAAGCCTTAGGAGGAATGGTTGAGGGAGCTGGGTATGTTTAGTCTGGAAAAGAGGAGACCAAGCTGGAACGTGTGTAGAGGAGAGCAACCAAGATGATCAAGGGTCTGGAAACTAAGCCTTATGAGGAGCACTTCATAGAATCATAGAATCATAGAATCATAAAGTTGGAAGAGACCACAAGGGCCATCGAGTCCAACCCCCTGCCAAGCAGGAAACACCATCAGAGCACTCCTGAAACATGGTTGTCAAGCCTCTGCTTAAAGACCTCCAAAGAAGGAGACTCCACCACACTCCTTGGCAGCAAATTCCACTGTCAAACAGCTCTTACTGTCAGGAAGTTCTTCCTAATGTTTAGGTGGAATCTTTTTTCTTGTAGTTTGGAACCATTGCTCCATGTCCGCTTCTCTGGAGCAGCAGAAAACAACCTTTCTCCCTCCTCTATGTGACATCCTTTTATATATTTGAACATGGCTATCATATCACCCCTTAACCTCCTCTTCTCCAGGCTAAACATGCCCAGCTCCCTTAGCCGTTCCTCATAAGGCATCGTTTCCAGGCATTTGACCATTTTGGTTGCCCTCCTCAGGACACGTTCCAGTTTGTCAGTGTCCTTCTTGAACTGTGGTGCCCAGAACTGGACACAGTACTCCAGGTGAGGTCTGACCAGAGCAGAATACAGTGGCACTATTACTTCCCTTGATCTAGATACTATACTCCTATTGATGCAGCCCAGAATTGCATTGGCTTTTTTAGCCAATGTTGGCTCATTTTTTAGCCACTGTTGGCTCATTTCAAGTTTGTGGTCAACCAAGACTCCTAGATCCTTTTCACATGTACTGCTCTCAAGCCAGGTGTCACCCATCTTGTATTTGTGCCTCTCATTTTTTTTGCCCAAGTGCAATACTTTACATTTCACCCTTGAAGGAGCTGGGTATGTTTAGCCTGGAAAAAAGGAGACTGAGAGGAGATATAATAGCCATTTTCAAATATCTCAAGGGCTGTCACATGTAGGATAGAGCAAGCTTGTTTTCCCTGCTCTGAAGGGTAGTATTTGAACCAATGGCTTCAGGTTACCAGAATGGAGATTCCAACTAAACATCAGGAAGAACTTTCTGACAGAAAGAGCTGTTTGAGGTGGAACAGACTCCCATGAGAGGTAGTAGACTTTCCTTCCTTGGAGGTTTTTAAGCAGAGGTTGGATGGCCATCTGTCATGGATGCTTTAGCTGAGATTCCTGAATTTCAGGGGGTTGGACTAGATGACCCTTGGTGTACCTTCCAACTCTAAGATTCTATGATTCTAGGAGGCATCAGTTACAAGTTATAATCTGATTGGCATAAGGTACAAGGGCTACAAATTGCCTTCCTCAGTGGGAGAGATAATTGTATTTCACTGGTCAGCTACTGCCTCCCTTAAGCTGAGCTGCCCCAAGTCAATAAAGTGCTGACCCACCACAGTCTGCCTGCTTTAATGGGTGCTTGGAGCTCAGAGTATCACTCAACAAGTGGACTGAACTTCTGCACCAGGCAAAAAAGAAACGAAACAAACCCTCTTGCACGTATCAAGCTGAAACATCAGGAGCATGTATGCATGTGCCAGTGACTCACAGAAGACGGACATAATTGAAAACACTCGACACTGATGTTGCCACTCTCCAGGAGACCACACTCACTTCAAGTGGCTGCTTCCAAGAGAAGAACTACACCTTTTTCTGGCAAGTAGGGCATCCAGAAAAACCATGTACTCATAGCATGGGCTTTGCAGTGAGGGACTCCCTTCTGTCTGCAATGCTTAGAATGCTTGCTTTCCCTCTGCTTGTCTTTTTTTTTTTTTTTTTTTTTTGCACATAACTTTTATTAATTTTCAATTATTAAAATCCAATGACAACCACATTTTATCAATATCAAATTACAATTCCCATCCAAATATAAATCAATTATACAGCCAATTATACATTTTGAGTGACTTCCCATGTGCTGGGTGTCGGGGTGCAAAGTTCTTATTTCTTCCTGCTTCTGAGATCTTAGTTAATCCAATTGCATTCAGTCCCAATCTTAGTCCCTTATCAAAAGCTACTGATTTCTTCCATTTGTGTTGAGATATTTAATAACAAAAGTTTTTCCATAGAAAGAGTTCTGTTTCCTGTGTGAGATTTGTTGTTCTAATCATGTCTTACATGGCATCTCTGCTTCCGCTTTTCCAGTTTCTCTTCTTCTGTTGAAATTCAAGCTGCGTCATTACTCCATCTTTGTTGTTTATATCTGAGTATGGGAGTAATCTGGCATCCTGCCACCCGGGCAAGATTCCAGTTCTCCTTCTCCTCAGATTCTCATCTCTAATGATATGGAGTCTCACCAGAGCTACTGCAGATCAAAGACCACAGTCCAAATTACAGTCAGATGGAAGTTAGATGCTTTAAATCATTCCAATGTTCTCACACAGTTCTATTTTCATTTTAATTCATAAATATAATTCTGTTGTCTTTTTCTCTTTTTGCTCTTTATCAGTTGTTATTGTTTAGGGGGAGGTTTGCCAAATCATTTATATAGCAAATATTGTATTAATAAAAAAGGGTAAAAGCTCCCCTCCCCCCTGACATACCATATTCTTCAACGAAGGAGATCTTCATTCCAGTTTGAAACGTTGCAACCCAGTAGCTGATTCTCTTGGCAGTTTGTAATCTTATCCCCTTCATCCTGCACACATCTGTAAACTGGAGCCAATTTCATGCAAATATACAGAAGAACCTATGCTCTTAACGGCTGCATTACTGGTGTTACTGATATGTGGAATGCTTTTCCACTCAGTGTCTCCTGTCTCTCAGATTCCATGCTGGAGTGAGAACCGGTTATCAAGATGATCTGTGAGTGACGCTCACTCCCCCCGGCCCTGGGGGGAGCTTGCAAGGACAATTACTCCCAAATCATCCTTGTTTTCCTCCGCAAATGATCTCCGCTAGCGTGGGAACTGCATCCATTTAAGGCAGGAAGTACTGGCTTTCCCTCTGCTTCTCAGCCACCTCCTGTCCAGTTAACATCTTGAGCATCTACATTCCAACTATGCACTCTGGCCTATAAAGCAAGGACCAGTTCTACGAGGAACTAGACCAGGCTGTCAGGAGGGTCCCAGATTGCAAACACCTATTCCTGTTGGGAGATTTCAATGCTAGAATTGAGGGAAATCATCACACATGGGACATCTGCATAGCCCACTTTGGTATCAGCAGCATGAATGAGAAAGGACAAAGGCTGCTTGAGCTGGCTTGTATCGCAGCCTCTGCATCATGAACATGTACTTCTCTACCAAAGCAAAACACTGTGTTTCCTGGAGACATCCAAGGTCAGGCCAGTGGCACCTGCTGTACTTGAATGTTGCCAGGCGATCTGCACTCAGCTGTGTTTGTGCCACAAACACATGGAGCTACCACAGTGCAGACTTTTTGGTGCGCTTGACTTACTTTCCAAGTGGGTGTTTGTGAGTTTCCTTGCTTTCTTTCATTCTGCAATCATCTTACCAGGGGTCTGCACTCTGCCACTTTCCCAGGTAGCCAATCAAAGTCCAGGAGAAGACATCATTTGCTAAATCCTCCCTTGGGCTAGCAGTGGAGGAGGCTGCAGGGAAGCATGCCGTAGAAATGTTTCTTTTGCTCTGGTGTGAGGAGCTGGTTCTCTTTGCCCTGGACAGGAGATGATGGTCTTTTATTATTTGGATTGCTCAACGCATTTGTCATCTGGATTAAATGAGGCACCAGAGTGGAAATAAAGAACTCCAGAAACCACCAAGCATATCATCCTCGATTTGCCTTTAAAATATACCATATGGAGTCATTCTTTTTCAAATAACCCACACTTTAAAAGTCCCCACAGGCTGAGTTTTGTTGCTGTTGTGCCTCTCCTGACAGCTGGCATGTAATCTATAGGAACATGCAGTTATTGAAATAATTGATTTGGTGAGGGGTGTTTTGTTGTGGTGGTGGTGGTGGTGGTGGTGGTGGTGGTGGTGGTGATGGTGGGGGACTTGGAATGTGAGCATCAGACACAAATGAGATAGGTGAGGAATCTGGTGAGGAAGCATGAAAGTGTCTTACACTTTGGCTGGCACCTCACCCTGTGGAACTCCCTGCTGATTGGTATCAGGCAGGCTCCTTCACGGTACACTTTTGGGTGCCGGCTCAAAACATTTTTTGTTTCGACAAGCCTACTCATAGATCTAGAATGTTGATATGTGTTTTGATTTGTTTTTAGTTTATTGCTGATTTTATCTTTTTGAATTTTTAAAATTGCTGTTTTTAACAGTTTGTATAGATACATGCATTGTTTTGTTATTTTTATAAAATGCTTTGAAAGTTCTTTTTGCAATCAAGCTTCATGTAAATTTTATGACATAATAGATAAATAAATAGTGGAGAAAAACATGTTGATTTTTATATAAAGTTGGATACTTAAAACAAAAATAGAAATAGAAATGTACTATGTGTCAACCTAGTGGACAAGATGACACTTCCTTGGTCTGCTGCTCAGTCACCAGTTCTTGATGGGCAACTGCAAGGGTCTTCTGCTTTCGCTTCTCATTCTTTGAAATCTTTAAGCCTGGCTTGGACATGACAAGACTCCTTCGGAGAGAGGGCTGTCCTCTGTAAAGCGGGACATACGGCCCCCCTCCCTTGTGCTGTGGGGATGAAGAAGCCTACAGATCTCATCAGACTTCACCAACCCCAGCCTGCACAGCCATCGTCATGAAGGGTGAGACGTGCTCCAACAACCTCTAGAGGGCCAGAGGTTCCCCACCCATGATAATGGAGTTTGGAACATATTCACTACTCTCACTGCCAGCAGTTCTAGAAGGTCTAAGGGACAAGATTTTGTCCAACCCTCCTACACAAAATCCTAGCAATGCCAGCTATTGTGCCTGGAAGTTCCTGGGTGGAAAAATATGTGCTCTGCCACAAGGCCATAACCCTACTTAGGAGAGAATATGTTCATTCACTGTGAGCATAGGAGCTGATCTCCCACAATGAGGTCCAGTGACATCCGAGAAACCTCTGGATGAACAACCACAGGGATGAGCAGAGTTCCTACATGTCCCATGTAGGTTCTTTTCCCATGCCAGCACTGCCCTTCTCTCTTGGTGTCAGCCAGTGTTTTTGTGGGAAGGATCTAAGCCCTTGCCCCAACCCATGTGAGTCCATAGTGCACAGTTAACTAGGAAACTTACTCCCACAGGAGGCAGTGATGGCCGCCAACTTGGATGGTTTTAAAAGAGGATTGGATAGATTCATGAAGCAGAGGGCTATCCATGGCTATTAGCCACAATGTCAATGCTCTGCCTCCAGATGTTGAAACCACTGGACAGGAGAGGGCTCTTGTGCTTGGGTCTGGATTGTGGGTTTCTCACAGGCATCTGCTTGACTCCTGTCAGGATGCTGGACCAGATGAGCCACTGGCTGTTCTGGCAGGCTCTTCTTATGCTGCTATGTTCATGTTCTTATCCAATCATTACTAGCGTGACATGGAACCAAACCATAGAGAAGCCACACTCATAAAAATCAGTGTCCTAAAAGATGAGTAGCTTCCAGGTTGGAGATTAGATCCCAGATGGCATCACTGATGTTTTCCAGAGTTTGACTGTACAGTGAGATACAGATAGATAGACAGACAGACAGATGCAGAACAAAGACTGGGTTCATTTTTAATTTAAAGATGGTTACTCTCAAATTAGAGAGTTGCTCCTGAGTTCATGGATTTTGGACTCGTCCCAGCACTTGGGAGTCTTGCAAGAGACACAGACATTATCTCTGAGGTTAAACTGTGAATAATTAAATGCACAGAGCTTGATCAGAAAAGGAGTTTGCAGAAAGCTGATGACAAAGCCATCCATATCTTCCCAATTAAAGTGCTAATTTGGATGACATGTTCTATTCGTGTTTTTGTGGAGGCCAATAGTATCAGCACTTGCGTTATTTATAACCCAGTGAATTGAAAGGTCTCTTGATCCTAGCAAGCAGTAGGAAGCACTGGATCATTAGGCTTGGAACAGAGCAATACATGAGCAGTGGTGGAGGAAGGAGGTGCGGGGATGTGTGCTGTCTGCCCCGGGTGTCATCACTGAGGGGGGTGACCAAATAACAAAAATATGAGATTTTAATAATAAAAATAAATAAATAAATGGGCTCACAGAATTTTTTTGTTCAGTCATCAAATGTAACGAAACACAGCTGGCCCTGGGTGCCACACCGCATGGGCCTGCAGCATGCCCGAGCCGTGCGTCTCTCCTGGGAGTGATGTGGTGGCTTGGGTGCCTGCTGGCTCTGTGCTGCCTGAAACAGCAGCATGGGACTTGTGTCTGCCCTCCGCCTCCCTACAGCTGAGGGGGACGTGGTGGAGAGGCTCCATGCAGTGTGCCCCACCCCCATGGGCGGCTCGCCCCACCTCCAATTGCGGGACACACATGCTGCACCTGGTACCCAAGTGGCTAGCTGCGCCGTTGTACATGAGTGAAAAGCCTGATGGCTTTGGGGCATTTGGATAAATTTAGAAGCAATGAGAAGGGCCTATTGCACCATCTATTCAGTGACATGTCTTGATTGCTAGCTTGGGATGTATCTGAAGAACAAATGTACTCCTAGACCTTTTCCATATTAGCGGGGAGACAACTGTTCATTTTTGGTGCATCAACAGTTGTTCATGTGTGAAATATTTCCTAGAGTATCCCCCCAAAGGTAGCCTTTTTACTGGCTAGCCGTAGCACAAGCACCATTTTGTTCATTCCTTCTTTTTTGTAGCAATGATATCCTCATGGGGCCAATCAGATTCGGCTTCATGATGATGTCACAGAGGGCAAACAAATCTCTGAGCAAGAGTGATGAGGCTGGGAAATGCTAGAGGTTAGATGAACCTGCAGCAAAACAACTGGAATATTAGAATCATAGAATCATAGAGTTGGAAGAGACCACAAGGGCCATCGAGTCCAACCCCCTGCCAAGCAGGAAACACCATCAGAGTACTCCTGACATATGGTTGTCAAGCCTCTGCTTAAAGACCTCCAAAGAAGGAGACTCCACCACACTCCTGGGCAGCAAATTCCACTGTCGAACAGCTCTTACTGTCAGGAAGTTCTTCCTAATGTTTAGGTGGAATCTTCTTTCTTGTAGTTTGTAATTTAACTGCAGTTAACAGTATGAATTGCTGGGGGCTTTTATTGTTCAACCGCAAAGGAAAAATTGCCGTTCTCACTGGGCTGTTTTGCGGTACTACCCCCTCCAACTCGGAAGCTTCCTTCCCTGTGAAGATTAGTTGTACATATGGAAAACTTGGGGTTCCTTCCTCTTTTTACTGAGTCTTTCTTCTTCTTCGGCAATCCCTTGTAGCCGAGTAGGATTATTTTCTATAACAGTTTTAAAAGTGAATCTGTAAGTGACTGTGGAGGCCAGTTCTGGATCCCCACGTCCTTCCACAGTGGGGGGTCATAGGTTTCCGGACAGGAGTTGATCCCGGTGTGGGTTTGCCAAGCTTGCCTTCCTCTTGGTGCGTTTCTCCCTTGCGTCCTGAGTTCGAGTGTCTTCAAAACCCAGGACACCTTTGGAAAGGAAAATGGGGGTGAGGAGGGCAAAAGAGGAAAGCCAGGAAGCAAGGGGAAGGGTGTGCGGCTGAGGAGGCAGCAAACAAGTGCAGGAGGTGGACCTGTTGCTCCTCGCAGCTGTGTGCCTGCCGCCCTAAGGCCACTGCCTCATGGTGCCCTCCAGATTTTATGTCTGGAGCTGTGGGAGCTGTAGTCCAACATCTGGAGGGCACCAGGTTGGGAAAGGCTGGTCTAGCTTACAGGCCAATGTTTCCCACTTGTCGGTTTTTATACTACTGTACATTTTTTTAGATTTGCCTTGAGAGAGTCTTTGAACCTCTTTTGTTGACCACCAGTATTTCACTTTCCATTCTTAAGTTGGGAATAGAGTAGTTGCTTTGGAAGACGATAATCAGGCATCTACATGACCAGTCCAACAAAGTTGAAGCTGAGGAATCATTGCTTCAACACTGGTGATCTTTGCTTCTTCCACTACACTGGCATTAGTTTGCCTGCCTTCCCAGGTGATGTGTAAAAATTTCCAGAGACACCGTTGATGGAATCTTTTGAGGAGTTGGACATAGCGTTTATAAGTGGTCTATAAGGTTGGTAGTACAAGAGCTTCACAAGATCGTTTTGATTGCAAAGCCTACTCCATGTATTCAACATTCTTGTTCAGGTACACCTTTTCCAGAAGAATGTGTAGCCTCCCTTTTCTTCCTTCAGTTGTCCCTCACCTGCTCTTCAAGTTTCTTGAAGCGCTGCAATATCGATCTTAAAATGTCACAGCTCTCTTGCAATGACGGCAGTTCTGCATTTGAGATGCTCATTATCTGTGTTATCCAACAAAGTCTGTATATTCCATGTTTCAAAGTTCAATAGTCTTTTACAATCGCTGGGTTGTGACCCCACTGGGCATGGTAATCCAGTCAGGGGAAAAGGGAGGCTTCATTCCTTGGGTCAGACGGTCCTGCCCCTGTTACCATTTGCCGATTGCCATGGGACTTTGGGGGTTTGGGATGGGTTTTTGGAAGATGCCTGTGCATGAATTTGTTTTATGTGTGTAGCTCACGCTGACCAAAGCACAGTCTTCGCAGTAGGGCTCTGTTCCAATGGCATGAGCAATCACATCGACCATAGATTCCTATCTGCTGCAGCCTTCATCTGCCTTCTCAGCCATTGTAACATACTGCTTGTTATCTTCCGCCTGTTCTGCCGTTGATGACTTTTTGAATCATTCTTTGTCCAGCTTCTTTCCTTTGACCTTACCACCTTGGGTGACCCTGCTGGGAGTGCAAGATTCCCAATGGCTTCACTCACAAGGGTCTTAGGAATGTGCAAGCTCACTCACCACGACAAGGTGTTGATTTTGTCAGATCTGTACTCACAGAATGAGCATTGGCAACAGAGGGACGGATCAATTATCCTATCTGTTATCTATCTGTTATTTATTACCCCACACCCCTGCCTATGATTCTAAATAAATTGTACTACCATGGAAAACAGTGCTGTGATGCATAAATCACAACCAAATCAATGGCTGAAGAGACTCCCCACCCCATTTATGGCAATTCAAGGTGGGAGCAGAGTCACACCTACTGTGGGAGTAAGTGCTTTTACTCTACATTTCAAATCCATAGGGCAGAAGTTCAGTCTCTGGTAATCTATCTCTGTAATGTATTTAATACTACCTGCTTTTCAGGTTTCGTGGGTAGTATTTCAGCAGTTCATAATTGCAAATGGATTGTTTTCTGTATTTGAACCATCAAATCATAGAATTGTAGAGTTGGAATAGACTCCAAGGGGCATCTAGTCCAACCCCATGCAATGCAGGAATCTCACCCATGACAGATGGCCATCCAACCTCTGCTTAAAAACCTCCAAGGAAGGAGAGTCCGCAACCTCCTGGGGAGACTGAACAGCTCCTACAGTCAGAAAGTTTTCCCGTATATTTAGTTGGAATCTCCTTTCTTGTAACTTGAAGCCACTGGTTTGAGTCCTGTCCTACAGAGCAGAGAAAACAAGCTTGTTCCATCTTCCATGTGGCAGTCCTTGAGATATTTGAAGATGGCTATCATATCTCCTCTCAGTCTCCTTTTTCCCCAGGCTAAACATACCCAGCTCCTTCAAGTGCTCCTCATAAGGCTTAGTTTCCAGACCTTTGATCATCTTGGTTGGTCTCCTCTACACACGTTCCAGCTTGTCAACATCCTCTGTAAATTGTGGTGCCCAGAATTAGACACAGGTACCGATGCGGGGGGAGAAATTCAATTCAGTTTGCATTTAAACACCACCATGCTGTAATATGGACCATTCTGCAACTTTCATGGCTCTCCAACCAAACATTGTTTACAAAAATGAACATAACATACACGGGGGGGGGGGGGGCGACCTCACAAATCGCTGCAGAAACATGAAAAATTGAATTTACGATTGAAAAAATGAGAAATGAAAAGAACTGTACTTTACAGATCCCTCCCTAAATTCAACATAGAGAAGCATGCACAAGGATATACATACGTGCCAAATAAATAAATGTTAAATAAATAGATGTTAAATAGCAGAGGGGGTAGAATTTAGCCCTGAGGAACCCACATTGAGGGCTCCACAGGGCTGAAAAGCACTCCCCAAGCATCACCCTCTGGGAACGACTATCCAAGCAGGACCAGAACTACTGCAAAGCAGTGCTGCCAACCACTAACTCAGACAGCCCCTCCAAAGGATACCAAGGTCGATGGTACCGAAAACTGCTGAGAGGTCGAGGAGAATTTCCCCTGTCTCTCTCCCAACAAGATCACCATGCAGGGTGACCAAGGCAGTTTTGGTGCCAAAACCAGGCCTAAACCCCGATTGAAATGGATCTAGAAAACCAGTTTCCTCCCACTGATTGGGGATGGTTTGTTATATGTATTTTAAAAAGGGTACAGGGGGGGAAAGAATAGCTGTCTGGCCTTCGCTTAAAAAACTTTAACAAAGTTGAGCCCATTGCCTTCCTTGGCACTCTGTTCCACTGTCAATCCACTCACACTGCGGATGTTCTTCTCAATGTTTAGTCTAAATCCGCTTTCTTGTAATGTGAACCCTTTGGCCTAGGCCCTACCCTCTGGAACAACAGAAAGCAAATTTGCTGCATGTCAGGGGACAAGGCAAGGTATAAATAAATATATATCATCATCATCATCAACAACAACAACAACATGAAAGCACCTGAAGATGGCTATTCTATCAACTCTTAATTGTCCCTTCTCCAAGCTAAAGATCCCCAACTCCTTCATATGTTCCCCACAGGACTTGGGTCTCCAGACTCCTCATCACCTTAGTTGCCTCCTCTGGACATGTTCCAGATTGCTGATATCCCATGACACCAATAATCTGTAAAGTAGAGGGTTTGTTATTGTGGCACAAACTTACCTTTTGCACCTGCATCTTTCTCTGCCCTTCCCTCATGATTCCTTTAGGGTTTTCCCCCTTGTTACTACCTAGTCATCAATTCTCCCGTCATTTTTTCTTAACATGGTAGAGCAGGTGAAGCTTTAAATTAAAAAGTTGCTGACAAAATTGCAGATTTCCTCCAACTACTGCAGGTCACTTTGATGGCTTTAAACCCTTTAACATCATCATTTCAGTCTTTGAGGCTTTGATTGAGTGAGTGGTTAAGCCATTAATTAGAAATGGAGAGATGTGGGATATTATATACAATTTCTTTCCCTCCAGACTTTTGAAAAAAGAAAAAGGTCTATTCGTTTCACTTGACTGAGCCATGATTTTTTCAACTGCTTTCTCCAGATTTTATGACTAAAACTGTGACAGAGACAAGAAACTTGGCACCCTCCATATGACTTTGGACTCCAATTCCAGCCACCATGGCCAATGGCCTTATTGGAGTTGTAGTCCAGCAACATCTGGAGGGTGCCGAGGTCTCGAGCAGGGAAAAGTCTTTCCCATTACCAAGTACCTGACAATTTCACTGAAGATGTCCATTTTACTTGAATCATGACATCTCTATCATGAAATGCTGCAGCCCCACTACAAATGCTCTCTTATAGTTTCAGAATTCCTGGTTGCTGGAGTTGTGGCCTCCTTACTAAAGCTGTGCATCTCCCTTCATGCGCAGATGGTACTTGGCCTTGGGCTGATGCTGAGCAAAGCACTCTGCATGACTTATTTGTCACATAACAATTCCCTGGCCAAACATATTGCACAACCGTACTTACTTTATCCCACAGATTCTCTGCTGAAAAGAATGGGGTTGATTTCCCACAGGCTCGCTCATTGTTTATTCATTCATGTTTGTGGGAAGGAGGTGATTAAAATGCTGTGCAGTTCTCTCCACTCCAGCACAGTGGTAAAAATTTACTTGCCTTTTTCCACAGGTGTGCATGAATATTCAAGTGTGGTGCCAGGAAGAATGAAGAGTGGGATCTGCTTCGTGGGGAGACACAGGCATCAAAGAGTTTCAATGTTCTAAGACAGCTACATCCACTTCAGTATTGCTTATGGACCCTGTGGAAATGGGAGACATCCATAATGCTGGAATAAAGACACCCGCAATCTTCTTTTGAACTGAATTTCTTTCTGGAATTTGGAGGCTCAAATCACCTGGAAAGGATTGTGCTTAATGCTACCTTTCCCCCCATTGGACTCCCATACTTCAATGGCAGGCCTGCCCTTACACTGAGGCAGCCTGAGGCACCTGCCTCAAGAAGTGGGATGCCACTGGGATCCAGAGGCGGCATATCCCGTGGCTGAAGATGTGGCCTGCAGATGCGACTCGGGCAGGAGGCTGGGTGTGGACATGGCCTTCAAGAGGACCAAGCACTTTGTCAGGAGCCCACAGTGGAAGGCCTTCCCCAGGAGGCAGGGGACTCTCCTTCCTTGGGGGTTTCAAGGCAGAGGTTGGATGGCCTTCTGTCAGGGATGCTTTACACCCACCCACCGGCTTTGACTGCCTACCACCTTGGACTTCACAGAACGATCAGAAAACCTAATCCTCGCTCTACAGCTGCCAAGGAAATGCTTGTAGTTTTGAACTGCCTGGCTTGGCTTCTGCACGCAGAGGCGGCAGGAGCAGCTGCAAGACGGCCGGATGGTGATGGGGAGGGAGGGCCATGGCTTTTAGCTTTTTGGATTCTTCAAGCCATCTGCAACAACCACCTTGGGAATAGCCCTGCTGGTGCTCAAATGCTGCTTCCCAACTGCTCCTTCTTAACATGCAAAAGGTCTGCACACATATTTCTTTCAACACTGATACCAGATGCTCCCTGTTCAGCCTCTCCTGCAAATGGAATGGGAAGTTTCCAGAGTTGGGGACACTGGTCAGAATGCCTCATAAGGAGCCACTGGACTGGAGCAAGAGGGTGGCACCAGCAGGGACCTTCCTTTTAGCTGCATGTGGCTGCCTGAAAGGTGTGGCAAACTTGCACACTGCCCCTGTAGAAAACGAAGGAATGGCATCCTGCTGAAACAGAATATGTAGCTCTTTGTAAAAGATCAGAATATGAATTGTGGGTTTCTTAATGTAGGAACATAGGAACCTGCTTCCAACTGAGTCAGATCACCTGAAGATGCCAGGGATTGAACCATGGACCTTCTGCAGGCAAAGAAAGTGCTCTGCCTCTGAGCTGCTGTTGCCTGACCCCCATATACTTCTAGAAATCCTCCTCTACCCCATTTTTCTTCCCCCCAATTAAATCCCAAATCTTTGTGCACAGCAAGCTGAAGCATGATGAAAGGAGCTTTTGGCACCTACCATCTTGCAATAATTATTTGACAAGCTCTTCCCAATGTGGTGTATTTCCCTGATAATTTCCCCTTCATTACTTCCAACTAAGGTAGACTGGTTTTGATCTGATTTGCTAACATCCTTTTAAGAACAGCTCCCCCCATCTCTCCCCCCTCCTTTTTATCAGACTCAGATTAAGGTTACTTTCATGTGCTAATATGTGAAGGAAGCTCTTTGCGAACAAATCCTCAATGCATTTCATATTGGTCCACAGCCCAGATTAGCCTGACCTAACGAGCATGATTACCCATCTTGCTAAGTATTTCATTTTACTAAATACGGTTCCAGCCAGCTGCTGCTGAAGACTGATCACGTGCCAGGAGACTAACTGAATGTGGGGAAATACAGGGCAGAGAAAAGCAAGTCCTTCTATACACAGGGCACAAACTATGGCATTTGCTACTACAATCTTCATCCACAATAGTTAAATTTAAGTCAGATTCTCACACTCCTTTCAGGACAACACACACACATCAAACTACAGAAAGGTAAAATGAAAGCACCCACCCAGCCTGCCCTGCCCTGTATTTTGCCCAAACAAAGGTGGCAACCCTTTTCACATCCATCAACATCTTATAATTCTTTTACAGATTTTTCCCAGCCCCTCTCCTGTGTTAACATCAAACTGGGCCCCAACAGCTTTGTCAAAAGGCTTCTAACTTGAAAGTATTGATGCCAAGTTGGAATGGCATAGTTTGATCCCTTCTAAAGCTGTTGAAAGATGGTGGCCACAATCTGAACAGAATTCAGAACTAGATGGGCCTGATTCAGTAAGGCTCTTCTTCATCCACAAAGCAATGTTGATGGTAACACCAGCATCCACTAGTGGGATAAAATTGCTATTCAGGCCACAGGGATGGAGTTGAATGTCTTGACAACTTACCATACTTTTCTGTCTATAAGACGCCCCCATGTATAAGACGACCCCTATTTTTGGGGACTCAGATTTAAGAAAATGGGGAAACATGTATCCGTGTATAAGACGCCACCTTTGACATTATTTTTTAGGGGGGAAACCTAGTCTTATACACAGAAAAATAGGGTAATTCAGATGTTTCATGCTTTAGTCTCAGAGCCTATTATGTCTTATAACACAGGAACAGGCGGACATCCAGGGAAGCTGAATATTCAGGACAGAAGAGAAAAGAGTTAGAAGCCAAGGACTTAGCATTTCCATCAGGCCTGGTCAATCCAGAAGCTTAATTATTGTAACTTGCTCTACTCAGGGCTGCCCTTGAAGCTGACCCAGAAACTCCAGCGGGTGCAGAATGCCGCGACGAGGCTCCTTACGGGGTTCTTGCCATGGGATCACATTCATCCAGTGCTTTACCAGCTGCACTGGCTCATAGTGGAGTACAGGGTCAGGTTTAAGGTGCTGGTTTCGGCCTTTAATGCCATACGCAGCCTAGGACCCTCGTACCTATGGGACCGCCTCTCCAAGTATGCCCCACAGAGGAGCTTACGGTTTGCAAATAACAACAGTTTGGAGGTCCTGAGCCTCAATGAGGTTAGATTGGTCTCAACTAGGGCCAGGGCCTTTTCAGCACTGGCCCCGACGTGGTGGAATGCTCTGTCACAAGAGATCAGGGCCCTGCGGGATTTGACATCTTTCCACAGGGCCTACAAGATGGAGCTGTTCCACCTGGCCTTTGGCTTAGACTCGCTCTGACCCCTTATATGGGATTTGGTATATAAAATTTCCATTGGCTTTTTTGCTGGCCCATGTAGGACCAGCATGAATAGCTGGCTAGGGTGAATATCTGATGTTTCCTCCCTTTATGGTCTTGATTTATGGGCTACTATTAAAATAAGGCTGCATTTTAAGCTGTATTTTAATTAATTGTTTGTTTGTTGTTGGTTCCCCCCCATTACATTTTATTGTAATTCATATTTGGTGTTAGCCGCCCTGAGCCTGGCCCTGGCCTGGGATGACAGGGTATAAATATTATTATTATTATTATTATTATTATTATTATTATTATTATTATGCCAAACTCTTAATATGGGTTGATGTTGCAGCCTGATGATGGGGATCACACCTACTGTCATTTATATTCTGTCATTCCCAGACACCCTAAAACAGATAACATCATTCTGATGGAACTTCTAAAAATTCACACATCTCTAGAAGGTGAATGCAGGCATCTTTAAATGATTGTCAATATAGTTTCATTATTCCAGCATATGACAGCATGTCTCAGAGGGCCCTCTGAGGGTTATTAAGAATTTACAGCAGCTCAGGGTAATAATGTGCTAGGAAATCTTGAGATATGCACAGAGGCAAACAGGGTGCTAAGTCTTCCTTCTGCAATAGGTTACAGAGGAAACACAGCTCAGAATAACTAAGGAGATAGTACAAGAATACTTGGCTAGTTTAGATGTATTCAAGTCTCCAGGGCCAGATGAACTGCATTCAAGAGTATTAAAAGAACTGGCAGATGTGATCTCAGAACCACTGGCAGTCATCTTTGAGAATTCCTGGAGAACAGGCGAAGTCCCAGCAGACTGGAGGAGGGCAAATGTTGTCCCTATTTTCAAAAAGGGGGAAAGAGAGGACCCAAATAATTACCGCCCAGTCAGTCTGATATCAATACCAGGGAAGATTCTGGAGCAGATCATTAAGCAAACAGTCTGTGAGCACCTAGAAAGGAATGCTGTGATCACCAATAGTCAGCATGGATTTCTGAAAAATAAGTCATGTCAGACTAACCTGATCTCGTTTTTTGACAGAATTACAAGCCTGGTAGATGAAGGGAACGCAGTGGATGTAGCCTACCTTGATTTCAGCAAGGCATTTGACAAGGTGCCCCATGATATTCTTGTAAAGAAGCTGGTAAAATGCGGACTTGACTATGCTACCACTCAGTGGATTTGTAACTGGCTGACTGACTGAACCCAAGGGGTGCTCATCAATGGTTCCTCTTCATCCTGGAGAAGAGTGACTAGTGGGGTGCCACAGGGTTCTGTCTTATTCAACATCTTTATCAATGACTTGGATGATGGACTCAAGGGCATCCTGATCAAATTTGCAGATGACACCAAACTGGGAGGGGTGGCTAGCACCCCAGAGGACAGGATCACACTTCAAAACAACCTTGACAGATTAGAGAACTGGGCCAAAACAAACAAGATGAATTTTAACAGGGAGAAATGTAAAGTATTGCACTTGGGCAAAAAAAATGAGAGGCACAAATACAAGATGGGTGACACCTGGCTTGAGGGCAGTACATGTGAAAAGGATCTAGGAGTCTTGGTTGACCACAAACTTGACATGAGCCAACAGTGAGACATGGCAGCTAAAAAAGCCAATGCAATTCTGGGCTGCATCAATAGGAGTATAGCATCTAGATCAAGGGAAGTAATAGTGCCACTGTATTCTGCTCTGGTCAGATCTTGCCTGGAGTACTGTGTCCAGTTCTGGGCACCACAGTTCAAGAAGGACACTGACAAACTGGAACGTGTCCAGAGGAGGGCAACCAAAATGGTCAAAGGCCTGGAAACAATGCCTTATGAGGAACGGCTAAGGGAGCTGGGCATGTTTAGTCTGGAGAAGAGGAGGTTAAGGGGTGATATGATAGCCATGTTCAAATATATAAAAGGATGTCACATAGAGGAGGGAGAAAGGTTGTTTTCTGCTGCTCCAGAGAAGCGGACACAGAGCAATGGATCCAAACTACAAGAAAGAAGATTCCACCTAAACATTAGGAAGAACTTCCTGACAGTAAGAGCTGTTTGACAGTGGAATTTGCTGCCAAGGAGTGTGGTGGAGTCTCCTTCTTTGGAGGTCTTTAAGCAGAGGCTTGACAACCATATGTTGTCAAGGAATTTTTCTCTGATAAATGCCAAAGTAATTAAAGTAAAACAAAATATTTAACTAATTTTTTTATTAAAACTTGGACCTTCCCCCCCCTTTTTTTAAAAATAAATAAATATTTAAGATGAACTGATAACAACATAGGGTAAAACCACCGGAATCTTAACTGACTTTCAATCCCAACAGATAAAAGGACTAAATTATAGACTATAAACAGAGCATTTTCAAAGTTTAGGAATATATATATTCTTGGTTTGAAATAAAGATATCTAGATCAGAACCAAAAGGAAGAAGACAAATATGGGTTCTAAAAAATACCAAACTACACTGACATCTGGGTCAGGTCTACAAGTGAGAAGACAATCAACAGCTGAAACAGACCCCAATGCTGACATAAAAGACCTTATAATGGGGATGGAAAAGAGCCTGAATGATAAGCTGGACATACTAGCTGGCAACATCCAACAAAACTCAAAGCTAATAATAGACTTAACAACACAAATAAGTGACCTCTCACTTAAAAATAAAGAACTGGATAAATCTGTACAAGAACTTAAGAGTAAATCTACCAAACAAGAGGAAATTGCAAATGGAAAATAAGGACATTAAAAAATCACAAGATTCAATGAAGGAAGAAATAAACGACCTAAAGAGAGCCCATGAAGAGCTGCTAGATGATATATCATTGATGGAGATGCGTCAGAAGGAGATGGTCCTCCGCTTCCGAGGCGTCCCACAAACTCATGATGAACAAATCAAGAGAAACTATCACAGGAGACTGCAAACTGGTTGGGAGTAGAGGTAGAAGAGATGCTATTGGATATTGATAAAATTTTCAGGATCAAATCAGAAAGATCGGACACTTATAAAGGGCCAGGAGATTGCTTAATTTTTTTCAACTCAAGACTTTTAAAGGACAAAATATTACATCAAAAAGGACAAGTGAAGTTAATAATAGAAGATAGGCCTATCAAAATATTTAAGGAAATCCCAAAAAGAATTCTGAAGAAAAGGCAGAACTATAAGACAGTAACAGAAGCACTCAAGAAGAATTCGATTAGATTCCGGTGGGAATTTCCTGAGGGCATCACCTTCACATATAAGGACAGAAGAAAAACTTTTAGATCAGTAGACGAGCTTGGAAAATTCTGGAGGAAGTACAAAAAAGAATTAACTGGAGATCCAACATTGGAGCGAGAGGAAACAACGCAGACACCAAAAGAAGCATAGAGAGACAAGCGCGTATTAAGGGGGGGGGGAGAGATTGGAAGAAACAGATTATCAAAATCCTAAAATTTCTGAGTTTTCTTTTTCTTTTCTTTTCTTTTATTTACTCAATTCAACCATTGCAGATAATAAATAAAGATTAATGAATCTAAAAATTATATCTTGGAATGATAACGGTTTAAATGATAAGAGGAAGAGTTATAAAATAGAACATGTATTGAGGAAAGAACAATGGGATATTATATGCTTGCAGGAGACCCATGTGACTAGAAATCACAGAAGGGTTTTAGAAAACAAGAGATTGGGTCAAGAATTTATATTTTCAGATGTAAAAAAGAAAAGGGGAATTGTGATCTATGTGAACCCTAAACTAGACGCAAAAAAAAAATCTTTAAGGTTGATGAGGGTAGATTACTAGGGGTAAAAATAACAAAAGGTAAAGAACATTTAATTATAGTAGGAGTTTATGCACCGAATGGTAACAAAATAGAATTTTTCAGAAAAGTAGAAGCTAATTTACTGGAATTTATAGAAGAGGAAATTATTTTGATGGGAGACCTAAATGGTGTCACATCAATAGAATTAGATAGGACAGAGAGAGAAAGAAAATAAAAAAAGGCAGACTCCCAGACACCTTCTTTCAGATGGTAGAAAACTTAAATTTGATTGATACATGGAGATATAAAAACCCAGGAGAAAGACAGTATACACATTTCTCGGAAGTTAAAAAATCAGCCGGCAGAATTGACAGCATATGGGTATCAAATAACTTAACAACTAAAATTAAAAAAGCAGAAATACAGACCAAAATTATTACAGATCACAACCCAGTCACATTAGAATTAAAGGAATACAAGAAAACTAATAAAAGATGGAGACTTAATGAAAGATTATTAAATGACAAAAAGATTGTGAAAAAAGCGCAAGAACTACTGAAATAATTTTTTGAATTAAATAAAGAACAGGATACAGACTTCAGGACAATATGGGATGCAAGTAAAGTTTTCATAAGAGGCTTTTACATACAACAAAGTGCAATAAGGAAAAGAAACAGAGAGCAAAAACTAGAACAAATAAGGAAAGAAATAGGAATAAATGAAAAATTATTAACAAAACAACCAAAAAATGAATTAATAAACCAAAAACTAAAAATATTACAAACCCAGGCTTCAGCAATATTAAATAGTGAAATTGAGGACAATATTAAATGGATGAAACAAAGGTCGTTCGAATTTGCAGATAAACCCGGAAAGATGCTAGCCTGGCAACTGAAAAAGAGACAAAAGGAAAAACTGATTAATAAAATAGTGGAAGAGGGGAGAACTTTAGATAATCCTGAGGAAATTAAAAAGTGTTTTACAAAATATTATAATAAGCTATATAAAGCAGGAAATGAGACAGAGGTTGAAATAAAAGAGTATTTATGTGGAAAGGATATACTTAAAATTAAGAAAGAAAAGATTCAAGAGCTAAACTGCCCAATAACCACAACAGAGCTTCATCAAGCGATAATTAAGATGAAACTGGGAAAATCCCCAGGCCCAGATGGTCTTACCGCAATACATTACAAAAAATTAGAGGAACCACTATTATCACCTATGAAGACACTCTTAAACAGAATACTAGAAGACAGGAAGATTCCCAACACCTGGAAACAGGCGCACATAGTAGTAATCCCAAAACAAGGACGAAATAAAGAGTTTATAACCAACTATAGACCAATATCATTACTAAATAATGATTACAAGATCTATGCACAAATATTGGCAACAAGATTAAAGACAGTTTTGCAGGATTGTATAAATAAAGAGCAGGCAGGGTTCGTGCTGGGCAGGAAAATGAGTGACAATATAAGAACAGTGATTGATATGATTGAGTATTTAGACATGAAACCAAGTTAGAAGGTAGCCTTTGTTTTTGTGGACGCGGAAAAGGCGTTTGACAAAGTATCATGGAAATTTCTAAAAATATTATTAGACCAGATGGACATGGGAGACCAAATTACAAGAGGGCTAAAAGCAATTTATGAACAACAAGAAGCAAATATAATAATAAATAATGACATGACTGATTACTTTAAAATACAGAAGGGCACCAGACAAGGGTGCCCACTTTCACCTTTATTATTCATTTTGGTTTTGGAAATATTAAATCAAGAAATCAGATTGGATCAATAAATAAATGGAATATCCCTAGGAGAGAAAATATACAAAATAAGGGCATTTGCAGATGATTTAGTCTTAATGGTGGAAAATCCAAAGGAAAGCATAGCAAAGGCTCTAGAAAAAATGGGAAACTTTGGAAGGGTATCAGGTTTTGCTTTGAATAAAGAAAAAATGAAACTAATGGTAAAAAACATGAGATCAAGAGAAAAAGGAACTGGTAGAAAAATTTGGATTACAAATTGTAAAAAAAGTGAAATATTTAGGAATACAAATAACAATGAAAAATATAAATTTGTTTGAAGATAATTATAAATTTTTTTGGGAAGAAACAAAAAAAGAAATGGAAACTTGGACAAGATTGAAATTAACACTCTGGGGTAGAATTTCGGCTATTAAAATGAATATCTTACCAAAACTTCTGCTCCTTTTTCAAATAATTCCCATAATAGGTAAAGATGATTGTTTTAAAAAATGGAAAACAGACCTAACAAAGTTTATATGGCAAGGCAAAAAGCCACGGATCAAACATAAATTATTAACCGACCTAAAAGAGCGGGGAGGTTTTGGACTCCCAGACCTGAGACTATATTACGATGCGGCATGCTTTACTTGGATCAAGGATTGGATCAAATTGGATAACAGTGACATTTTGGATTTGGAGGGATGGAACAACAGATATGGTTGGCATGCCTATCTAATTTATAACAAAGTGGCAGTCCATAAAGAATTTCTAAGCCACGTAATTAGAAATGCATTATACAAGGTCTGGGTGAGACATAGAAGGTTGTTAGAACCGAAAACCCCATGGTGGGTGTCACCGCTAGAAGTAATATCAGTTAAAAAGAAAAATACTATAGGAAGAATGGCAACACACCAGCAGCTCCTAAAGGAAGAACAGGGCCAATTAAAACTAAGACCATACGATGAGGTGACCCAATACTGTACCACACGGTTACAATATCACCAAATTGAACAAATATTCAACCAGGATAAAGTAATAGGATTTGAAAAAGAAGAATCAAAATTACAAAAAGTATTATTACAAAACTCAAAAAGATATATATCCAAAATGTATAATTTATTATTAGAATGGGAATTAAAGGATGAAGAAGTAAAAGAAGTTATGATTAAATGGGCATGTGATATAGGATATGTAATTCGGCTGGACCAACGGGAGAAATTATGGAAATATGATATTAAATTCACAGCATGTTATACAATAAGAGAAAATTTTATGAAAATGGTGTACCAATGGTACTTAACTCCGGTAAAATTGGCTAAAATTTACAAATTAAAATCGAATACCTGTTGGAGATGTAAAAAAGAAATAGGAACAATGTTTCACATGTGGTGGGAATGCCGACCTATTAAACAATTCTGGAATGAAATCTATGAAGAACTCAAAAAGATGTTTAAAATATCTTTCAGTAAAAAACCAGAGGCATTCCTTTTAGGTTTAATTGCAAATGATATCCCCGAAAATCAAAGGAAAGTATTCCTTTATGCAACAACAGCTGCCAGGATGCTTATAGCTAAAAACTGGAAAGGCAGAAAAATTCCAGATTGGCAAATTAAATTTTGTGAATACATAAATCTGGCAAGACTCACAGCTTACATAAGGGGACAATCGGACCACAAATTATTAAAAGAATGGGGTTGTGCTAAAGAGTATATGAAAAAACATTGTTCTGGAGTAAGTATATTGGTATGTAATTGTCAGGGAACTGCCATCGGAGAGTCAGGTGGTGGAAGGGCTCAAGGAGGCTAAGAGACCCTCGGATGCTGAGGAAGGAACCAGCAGGGGGAGAGGGAGAGTTCCTGCAGAAACTCAGTCGGAGGAATGGCTCCAAGATACTTCCAGTGAGAACAGCGGGGAGGGCTCAGGACCTCCGCTGGGGACGCCTACTCCGCGCAGGAAACTGTCACGCAGAGAATCCAGAAGGAGAGTTTCCGTCAAGGAACTCTTATGTTGGCGTAAATTCCGGATTCTGACGGATTCTGCCAGCGATTGAGGTAGCCATGCACCCATGGCTCCGCGGACTGGGAGAGTTTAGAAACTGATTGCAAAGTCTTGAGGGCTTAAATGCTTACGCACGAGCAGCCCCCTTATCCCGTTACAGCAATCCGTCAGTCTTCGACGCTGCTTGTGCGAAGGAGAGGCATCATGAGCAACCCAACCGGAGCTGGAGGAGCAGGAGGAGCCGGAGAGGGACCAACTCTGGAGGAGAGAAACAGAGCTTTGGAACACCAGCTGGCACTGCTAACGGCGCGGCTTGAGGAAAGGAGGCCTCAGGATGCACAGGGGAAACCCACCCCCATCGCAAGGAAGGTACCGGGGTTGGTACAGAAATTCGGGGGTGACCCAAGAAGCTACCAAGCCTTTAAGACAGAAATGCAGTACGCACTGAACCTGCAGTTCGATGACTTTGCCGATGAGGAATCGAGAGTGGCTTTTGTGATTGGGCACCTCGAGGGAGGGGCTAGAGAATGGGTGAGGCCCCTGATGGCATCGAATAATGACGCCTTAAAAGACTTGAGGAAATTCTTTATCGCGATGGACTTGATGTTTTCCAGCCAGATTGAACAGGGGGTGGTACGCAGACAGTTAATGGCGTGCAAACAGGGGAATCAATCTGTCCGAGAGTATTGGACACAGTTCATCATGCTTATACATAAATTGGGGTGGGACCTGTCTTCGGACCCGATACAAATGTTGTTTGAAGAAGGCCTAGCCCCAGCAGTGAAAGATGAACTTTCCCGCGCGCCCCGTCCGGAGTCCATGGATCAGCTGACCAAGGCAGCGCTTGCGATTGGAGCGCACCAGGAGGCGAGGGCTCTGGAGAAGCGGGAAGGGAGAGGAGAGCTTTGGAATGATTTCCGCATTCCTGAGATGCCGGAGCAACCTTCCCCGCCAGTGGAACCGATGGAGATTGGGGCTGCGCGCGCGCGGAACTTCAAATGTCAACGAAGGGCGGAAGAAGGAGGGGAAGAGCGCCCAAAAATGTTTCCTCTGTCAACAGCCAGGACATTTTGCCAGGGTCTGCCCGCAAAGGAAGGGATGGCAAGGAATGGTGGGGGCTGTTGGGAGTGAGGAGGAGGGGGTTAAGGAGCAGGTAAAAGCCAACGCCTGGCTGCCAGCAACAGGGCACAGCAGCCAGGCCAAGGATCAGTGAACGTGCCCAAGCCTGAACCCCCAAGAGCGGCTCTAGCCATAGAGGTGCTGCTAGAGCTACCCAACGGACATCCACTCACGATAAAAGCCCTGTTAGACTCAGGCAGCTCCTGCAATTTCATGAGTAAGGAGTTTGCATCAGAGCACCAGATACAGACGCTGCCCTTAAGTAGTTCCTTGCAGGTGACAACGATTGATGGGAGGGAACTTCTGGGAGGGGAAGTGAACCAACAGACGGTCCCCATGACAATGAGGGTGGCAAGGCACACGGAAGTGATTGCACTTCATGTAGCCACCCTGGCGGGGCCACCCATCATATTAGGAATGAGCTGGCTGGCGCTACATGACCCGCTAGTGGGATGGCACCAGTGGACAGTTTCTTTTGGGTCAGCTCATTGCCTAGAACACTGCAAGGGAAGAGGAACTCAGGGATTGGCCAGGACAAGTCTAGCAGGGATGGCGGTGGGGGAAAAGGGAGAAATACCACGACAATACGCCGACCTGAGTGACGTCTTCAGTGAGAAGGAAGCAGATAGACTGCCCCCGCATAGACCCTTTGACTGTCAAATTAACCTACTCCCAGGAGCCCAGCTACCAGTGGGCAAACTGTATGCCATGTCGGACAGGGAGATGCAGGAGTTAAGGGAGTTCATAGACAAGAACCTGAAACGAGGTTTCATCAGGGAGTCAAGAGCGGTGGGGGGCAGTCCAGTGTTTTTTGTGGACAAAAAAGACACTACTAAACCCAGGCTGGTCGTGGACTTCCGGGCCGTCAATTCGGTGTCAGAACCAGTGGCCTTTCCCATGCCCAGGATTGACGACATTTTGACCAGAGTGAGGAAGGGAAAGATTTTTACCAAGCTGGACCTGAGGGGGGCGTATAACTTGATACGGATGAGGAAAGGGGATGAATGGAAAACTACCATGTTCACCCCCTTGGGGGCCTTTGAATATCTCGTTATGCCATTCGGTTTACAGGGGGGCTCAGCATGCTTCCAATCCTTCATGAATCACGTCCTGGGACCTTTGCTTTATAAGAACTGTGTGGCCTTCTTAGACGACGTGTTGGTCTACTCAGAGGACGAGGAGCAGCATGTCTGAGATGTCCGAGAGGTCCTAAGCAGGCTGCAAGCAAACCAGCTGTGGGTAAAACTGGAGAAGTGCCAGTTCCATAACAGAGAGGTGGAATTCCTGGGGTACCGTTTGTCAGACAAGGGATTGGCCATGGATCCCAGCAAGGTCCAAGTGGTACTGGAATGGAAGACACCCAAAACCAGGAAGGACGTGCAGAGGTTCCTGGGGTTTGGAAACTTCTATCGGAAGTTCATCAAAAACTTTGCCCACTTAACGGCTCCCATCACCGATTGTCTCAGTAGTAAGAAGAAGTTCGCCTGGACGGAAGAGGCGCAGCGAGCGTTTGAACGGTTAAAGGAAGCGTTTGCTTCGGAAGAACAGCTCTTGCACGTGGATCTACAGAAACCGATGAGGGTGGAAACAGACGCATCAGATCGAGCGGTGGGGGCGGTCCTGCTCCAACCGGGTTAGGATGCGTCGGACTGGAGACCGTGTGCCTTCTTCTCGCGGAAGTTGAATAAATCCGAAAGGAACTACACAGTGTACAACAGGGAACTGCTCGCCATTTATGAAGCTTTTCGGAGATGGCGGCACCTGCTAATTGGAGCGCAGCACAAGGTCCAGGTGTGCACGGACCACAAAAATCTGGAATATTGGAGAACGGCCCGAGTACTTAACCAGAGACAAGTGAGATGGGCACAGGAATTTTCTAAATTCCATTTTGAGATTCGCTACGTACTGGGGCCAGAGAACGTAAGGGCGGACGCTCTCTCTCGAAAGCCAGAGTATATGGAGGGGGAGGGAGCGCCAGAAGAAAGACATGTCATCCCCGAGGACCACTGGGTGTGTGGGGCAGCATTGGTGGGGCAACGAGAACTGGCAGAAGGGACAGAGAACGATGAATACGCCCAAGATAAGCTGAGAGGGCTCAGGAGAGCCGGGGAGAACACCGGGGGGTTTGAAGAAAGGAACAGGGCGTTGTATTACAAGGGGGCCTTGTACATACCAGAAGGGGAGTTGAGGGGTAGAGTGCTCAAACAACTGCACGACAGCCCCACCACGGGGCACTTTGGGCAACACAAAACAAAACAATGTGGTTAGTTACCAGACAGTTCTGGTGGGCCAAGGTGAGGGAAGATGTACGAGAGTATGTAAGGGGGTGCGACTGCTGCCAGCGAGCAAAGGGGGAGAGGGCGGCACCGGCGGGGTTGCTGGAACCATTACCCACTCCCGAACGGCCATGGGAGGCAGTGTCCATAGATTTTATGATGGATTTACCAAAATCCAAGGGGAAAACTGCGGTAATGGTAGTGGTAGATTTGTTAACCAAGATGTGCCACTTTATAGCTTGCTCACATGCGGTAACGGCAGAAGAAACCGCCAGATTGTTTGTAAAACACATTTTTAGGTTGCATGGCACCCCCTTGAGGGTGGTCTCAGACGGAGGGAAACAATTTACGTCCAGGTTCTGGAGGAAGCTCATGAGCTTATTGCACGTGGAGGTCAATTTCTCGACCGCCAGACACCCAGAGACCAATGGGCAGGCGGAAAGAGCCAACAGTATTCTGCAGCAATATCTGAGGTGTTATGTGAATGACAGAGAGAATGATTGGGTAGAGAAATTAGCCCTGGCCGAATTCGCCTACAATAACGCGGAAAATGTGTCCACGGGCATGAGCCCTTTTATGGCCAATTATGGGTGCCACCCCAGGGCCTTTCCAGGGGAAGGAGGGGAAAGATGGAGCGTACCAGCAGCGGAACATTTTGTGGAAGAAATGGAAGCGATACATCAACAGCTCAAAATGAATTTGGATAGGGCCAAGGAAGAATACAAGAAGCAGGCAGATAGGAGCAGAAGGGAAGGAGAGACCATAAGGGTGGGGGACCGGGTGTGGTTGTCAACCCAAGGGTTACCATTCAAGGGAGGGTGCAAGAAATTGAGGCCGAAAAGATTGGGACCCTTCGAGGTTATACAACAGGTCAATCCGGTGGCCTTTAAACTCCGGCTGCCAGACAACATGAAACTGCACCCTGTATTCCATAGGTCCTTACTATCACCATACCGGGAGGGGCGGGAATTTTGGGGACGTGAAGGTGAGGTTGCCGCGGCACTGCAAGTAGAAGAGAGGGAGTGCAGCAGTCATGTAGCAGAAATACTAGACTCTCGGTGGAAGGAAAACAGGTGGAGTACTTAGTGGCCTGGGAAGGTGAACCGGAGTCCGAAAATACCTGGGTACTTTCGGTGACAGAAACTGTCAAGGATGAGGTTTTAGCGGGGACGTTTCATCGCAGGTTCCCAAGGCAGCCTCAGCCCTTGGCTAGTTTCTGGGAGGAACACTTCGGCACCACTGACGAGGAAGAGGAGTTCGAGGGGTTCCCAGAATCAGGACAGGAAGAGGAAGAAGAATCAGATGGGGAAGAGTATTCGGGAAGAAGGGACAATAGTAGGTGGGGAGCGGTTTTCGAGTCATCAGAAGATGAGGAGGATTCTTTCCGGGGGTTCCCAGCCTCACCACCCAGAGAAGAGGGGGAAACGGGGGGTGAGGGGGGTCCTGGAGGGGAGGTGGATGTCAGGGAACTGCCATCGGAGAGTCAGGTGGTGGAAGGGCTCAAGGAGGCTAAGAGACCCTTGGATGCTGAGGAAGGAACCAGCAGGGGGAGAGGGAGAGTTCCTGCAGAAACTCAGTCGGAGGAATGGCTCCAAGATACTTCCAGTGAGAACAGCGGGGAGGGCTCAGGACCTCCGCTGGGGACGCCTACTCCGCGCAGGAAACTGTCACGCAGAGAATCCAGAAGGAGAGTTTCCGTCAAGGAACTCTTATGTTGGCGTAAATTCCGGAAGCGCCACTGACGGATTCTGCCAGCGATTGAGGTAGCCATGCACCCATGGCTCTGCGGACTGGGAGAGTTTAGAAACTGATTGCAAAGTCTTGAGGGCTTAAACGCTTACGCACGAGCAGCCCCCTTATCCCATTACAGTAATGAATGATGCTTTACAGGGTTAAAGAAAAAGAAAAATGGTGTAAAAAAAAAGTACAAAGGTGGAAGTAATCTAATTAGACACAACAATACAGTAAGAGTATTTTTTTTTGAGGTCTTAGAACAAAGGAAGGAAGTCAATTTGTGTTTATGTACGTAATGATATGTTTTTTTTTCTGTAGATGTGTGCTTTTTCGTTTTTGTTTAGTTTAGTTTTGTTTCCTTTGGTTGTTTTTTTCCCTTTTCTTTTCTGTTTTTTTTTTGTATGTTCCGGTTTTTTTTGTTTGTATAGTATTATTTTCGATTCAATGTTTGTAATTTTTGTTATGATTCTGCATTGAAAATAAAAAAATTCAAAAAAAAAGAAGTTTGATACTTATAAGCCAACTTATTTCATGGTCTGCAAAATCATGCAAGTCTGATTAAAATGGGATGTTTCCCCATAACTTGCAGGTTTAACAGTCTCAGCAGAATGGCTGTCTGAATGCTTTACCTTTCTGTGATACTGATTTTATCACAGGATGGATTCTAAAAACCATTTTAAGATGGTGAGTGGTCTTCTGACTTGTCATGGGACCTATGGTGAGATCTGGATTTTGTGCAGGCAAATTCAGTTCTTCTGGGGTGGGGGTGTGTGTGCGTGCTTGTGTAAAGAACTTCATATTATTGGGCTTCAGAACAGTTAGGTTTCAGATTGATTCATACATTGTTGTTTGATGACATTTGCATTAAGCCACTGGTTTGCTTGCATGTTTGAATCCACCATTGTACATGAAGCACCATAGATGAAACATCATGTGTTTTCAATAATGAACTCATGTATTCAGCTGAGAGTCACTAAGTACTGAAATGATGCTCTATAGGAGCCTCCCCAACCTGGTTCTCTCCAGATGCTGTTGGACTGCAGGTCCCATTAGACCCAACTGATAGGCCAATGCTCAGGGAAGATGAGAGTTGTGGTACCTGGAGGGTACAAGCTTCGGAAAGGCTGTTGTACATGGGCATAGCCAGAATTTATGTTGCGGGGGGCAAGCTTCATGCTGGGGGGGGGAGAACCTCAATTAGTTATTTTTATTGATTTATTTGATTTGGGGGGCAGCTGCCCCCCTGGCTACACCCATGCTGTTGTATATGTACGGATGAACTAGGGGCATAGGAGAAACCTCTTCAGTCTGCACATTGAAGGGAACTAACATAATCTGCCAGTCCCAGACATAAATGCAAATTGGAACACAGCTACCGACTGGATTGCACAATTTTTCTGAATTTTGTAATGCATGTAAAAATATATTTCTGCATACAGAAGGACTTGAAAAGCATACAAAAACGCATATTTTAGGAGTAGAATACATGCTATATTTATATGTGCAATCTAGGTGAATATTTTGCATTATTTTTACTCTAAATTTAAACTTTTATTGTTTGTGTTTTGTGTTTTTTGAAGTGTTACCATTAACAACAGGACCTCTAAAACATCTGATGCTCAAAAGGTTGCAACTGAGTTCACTATCCTCAGCCTTGAATACTCCAGAGCACTCTGGATGCTGGTTTCTTCCTCCCTAGGTCCCCCACCCTCACCCAGCTTACATCCATGCCCATCACCCACAAGCTCACCACTTGCCTTCAAGTTCCGAACCATAAAAGAAACAAATAAAATGGATGAAAAAATTAAAACAACAATAACAACAATAATATTCACACCAATAAATCTATCTAAATTAATTGGACCTACAACTGAGCACATGCAGAAGTAACCCAGAATGGAAGTAGGTTGATCTGCCCAACCTTTGTATGAGTGAAACCAGTGAGTAACTCTCACTGGGGACAATGGGTTGTATCGAACTAAGTTCAAGCAAACCCACTGAGAAAAATGAGCCCAAGTTAGTCATGCCCATTAATGACAATGCATCTACTCAGGGAAGGGCCAACTTGGGTTGTATCCCAAGTAATTTATAGTAGAAACACTGATATTAATGGGCCTAGGAGATAAACAATTATATGATTTTCCATAGATGTCTGAAGGCATCTGAAGGTATTGGGAAGTTTTTAATGTCTGATGTTTCACTGTGGTTTGTTATATTCCATTGGTAGCTGCCCAGAGTGGCTGGGGCAACACAGTCAGATGGGCAGGGTACAGAAGAAGAAGAAGACGAAGACGAAGAAGACGAAGAAGACGAAGAAGACGAAGAAGACGAAGACGAAGACGAAGACGAAGAAGAAGAAGAAGAAGAAGAAGAAGAAGAAGAAGAAGAAGAAGAAGAAGTTGTTAGTCATGTACGGTACATTCTTTCCCAATGGGTCTGTTCCCAGTAGGATTAACATTGGATGTAATCCATTGAATACAACTCAGTGAAATGAAAAAAAGGTAAAGGTAAAGGAACCCCTGACCATTAGGTCCAGTCGTGGCCAACTCTGGGGTTGCGGCGCTCATCTCGCTTTATTGGCCGAGAGAGCCGGCGTACAGCTTCTGGGCCATGTGGCCAGCATGACTAAGCTGCTTCTGGCAAATCAGAGTAGCACACGAAAACACCGTTTACCTTCCCGCTGGAGTGGTATCTATTTATCTACTTGCACTTTGACGTGCTTTCGAACTGCTAAGTTGGAAGGAGCAGGGACCAAGCAACGGGCGCTCACCCCATCACGGGGATTCAAACCACCAACCTTCTGATCGGTAGGTCCTAGGCTCTGCTCCACCTGTGTCCGAAAGGACCACACTATTTCCCCCTCTCCCATAAACCTAAACCTAAACTCCACCAATTAATTAGCTGACAGAGTGTCTGTTATATTTTATAGCATCATAGAATTGTAGAGTTGGAAGGTACCCAAGGGTCATCTAGCCCAACCCCCTGCCATGCAGGAAGTTCAACACATGCCCCCCCCCAGCCAATTGAAACCAGACCAGACCCTGCTTAGCTTTGCCAATGTGCTAGCAGTTTTAGCGCTGTACCACTAGGAGGACAGAAGAAGACATCTCAGAGAGCAGGAACATAGAAAGCTGCCCTATATGAGGCAGGTCCTTGGTCCATCTGGCTCTGTATTGTCCACACTGACTAGAGCAATTCTCCAGGGGTCTCACCCAGGATTTGCCATATGCAAGGCGGACCCTCTCTCTACCAGGGAGCTACAGTCCTTCCCCTTGGCAAGCAGAGCCAAAGATGGCTAACCTTAACATCTTTTTTTCTAGGCTGACCTACAGAGACAGAGTAAAGAGTAAAAAGCAAAAAGCAAAACAAAAAAACAAAACAAAAAAGCCTCTCATTAATGATGAAAGGCTTGTTGCTGCATCATTCATTGATTAAGAAGGAATCCAATACTGCAGAGTGCAACAAGGTGAACAAAGGGAAAAGAGCTGATTTTAAACCAAGGCTCAAACAGGATTTATATATTTGTATGATGTCTGGGATGATGGAGATGGGAGAAATAAGATATTCTAATGAAACATGATTTTGGAGGGTACAGCACACAATATATGCCATCAGAAATTAAAATTGCAGCCACCACCACCACATTTGTTTATTTAAAAAACAATTTGACAATTGTATGCAATATTGGGACTCAACTTCCTGAAATCTGTTTCATTTTCATTTTATTTTAGATAAATAGGTGGGAAGGTAAACAGCGTTTCTGTGTGCTGCTCTGGTTTGCCACAAGTGGCTTAGTCATGCTGGTCACGTGACCTGGAAGCTGTACGCCGGCCCCCTCGGCCAGTAAAGCGAGATGAGCGCCGCAACCCCAGAGTCATTTGCGACTGAACCTAACAGTCAGGGGTACCTCTACCTTTTAGGATCAGAACATGCCATCCAGGGTCAAATTCTGGGGACCCAGCAGGACTCATCATGTTCAATATTGCTCTGTTGGGGTGGTAGGAATGGGAACTGGGGTTGGCTGGGGGCCCACACAACTGATGCCAACTGATTTATGCCAGACAATAAACTCTGCTTATAGATATGGGAGACATAGAGGCATACCAGTAATTGATCGTGTTTGTATTAGGGGATGCCCTTAATTAGAGGACTTCATGCATTATATCTTGCACTGCCCCTTATATATTGAAGCAAGAGAATGGTTTTTGACACCTATAATGATAAGGTCTCCTGCCCAGAATCCTTATGACATGATTCTATATCTCCTCGCAGACATAGATAAGTATGTGACCTGGCGTGTAGCGCTTTTTGCAGCTGACGCCAGGAAAATTAGAAAAAATTATATAGCCGAGATAGCCATCAACTGTAAAGGAGATGAATTTATTTTACCCCATCTATACCAAGCTGTATCTTTCTCACTAAACTTTGTACATAATTGTCTATTGTATTATTTAATATTAACTTTAATATATTAGTGGCCCCACGGTGATTTTAGCTTATAAATTTTATTGTCTAATGTTTCAATTTGTATATTAAGGAGTTTCTATAGTTTTGTGCAGATTAGGTCATATTTTGACAATGTAAATGTTTTAAGTTTTTGTATCAAACTAGTATATATTTTATTGAATGACACTGTATACATTGCAGCAGCCTTTGGCTATAAGCAATAAACTTGACTGACTGACAGAAATCATATGTATTTATAAATCATATATTTTATCCTCACAACACCCTATGAAGGGGTTTTCTTTTCTTTCAACTCTGGGTTTTCTTTTCTTTCTGCAGCAGAGTTCCTTTTACAGAAGAGTTTTCCTGCATCTTCTGCTTCCTTACAGCAGCAGCATTCCAGCTCTCTCTTAGTGAAATTCCCATTACAGGAATAAACACCATTTGATTCTGTTTCTCAGAGTCTTTATTATTTACAAAACTTCACACTGATCATTAATCAAGAAAAAAACAACAAAGAAACATTCTCCCCCCCCCCCTTTTTAGTCATCCGGCCAGAGACCTAATGCTGACTCATTCACATAGTCATCAACACAGACCCAGACTGAGTTGATCGCATGCCCTGATAAAGACATCTGTTGCTGGGGAAATTTTCCATTGCCTAGCAACTTGTTCACAGCCATTTTCAAGTTTCTTCTAGAATATTCCCCAACAGGGGATTAGACTGAGACAATGACTGGCCCAAGTAAGTGGGAATTTGAACCCTGACCACCCAAATCTTAGTCCAGTGTTCTAACCACTACACCACACTGGCTCTTATTCAGATGACATCTCTAGTGCATGCAGGCATGTAGGCTGGGAGCTCTACTCAGAGCTGCTGTCAAGCCAGCCACCCGATCCCTGCCGGCTGCAGAAAGAACAGCTTCTGGCCCATATCCCTGCCCTGCTCTCAGCAGGCTGCCTTCTGCATTACATCAGCCCCAGACCTACATAGACTGCTCCCCATTATCAGGAACACTGTGCTACTGGTGCTCCATATAGTGGGGGATTCTAAGCCAGTTCAGCAGAATGGGAAAGGAATCTCCCTTAAGACCTTTCACCTAGAGGCAGGAAGGCTGACAGTGGAGCTGCCAGGGATGAGAGAAGTGGGGTCAGTGTCTGCATGAGTGGTTTTATGTAAGAGATGTATCTCCTCCTCCTTCTTCCCAGCCCACCCTTCACCCCAAGGTCCTGCTATATGTCTCAAAGCAGATGCCAGTGATCAGGGACAGTGCCTGCCGGATTTCTAGCTGCAGGGAGTTCCATGGCGTTGGGCACACTGGCTCCATATTGAAATGAGTTATACTTATGGTTTATGGGGACACCAATAGGGCTCCCCCAGATGATCAGCTTGGGACATACAGAGTAAGCTCCTTAAGCTGCTTCATCAGAATTAAAAGAAGACTCAAGTAGAGTTTTCTCAGTATATTGGAAAGTGGATAGTTATTGAAAATGACCCCCTTCCCTTTTATGGATGTCAGCAGTGAGTCCTCTGAGATGGCTCTGTATTTCCATGCAAGACGAGCTCGAGCTTTGGTGATGCTTCAAAGCAGGAAGGAGATTCGATGCTGCCATTTCAAACTGGAACTCAACACGGAAGTATCTGCTGGTGCTGAAGAGATGCTCTGTGACTCTCAGGTGGTGTATTTTTACCACATTGTAACAAAATCACTCCCCCCACCAGATAGTTTGTTTTGAAGCAGCACTTTGGGAGGGAGCACAAGAAACAAGTTCCAGACAGAATGACTTTAATTAGGGCAAGTTATTCATCGGTAACAATTTGAATTTAAGCTTGAGGCAAATCAATGCCTGGAAGGCTTTTCTTCAAATGAAAGAGGTTTTGTCAGTGCCAGCTCTGGAAATAGTTTTAAGTCACCAGATGAAGTCTTTGTTCAACTGCATCCGCCACAGCCTTTGGCTATTGTCAGGGAACTGACATCAGAGTCAGAGGTGGAGGCAGGGCTCCCAAGCGATGCTGGAGAGGGAGCCAGCAAGGAGAGAGGGAGCTCATCGGCTGGGGAAGGGAATCAGCGCAACATCAGTAGAGAAGGGGGGCAGATGGGGGATTCGGAGAGGGGTCTCCAAGACTCTTCGCCCGAAAACAGCGGGAAGAGCACGGGCACTCCTCTGCCCACTCCCTTCCTGCGCAGAAGACTTCTGCGCAGGGAGAGTAGGAGGAGACTGGGAGTCAAACAACTTCTTTGCTGGAAGAGGTTCAAAAAACGCCCACTGATGGATTCTGCTAGCGACTGAACAGCCACGGAGTGAAAGGGCTGTCAGCCAGGACAGGTTAAACCAGGCAACCTGGCCCAGGAGCGGCGGTAACTTACGCACGAGCAACCCCTTATAACCATTACAGCTATGAATTGGGTTCTCACACAGAGACCCCTCTTAGAAGCTGCTCCTGACCTCTCAGGTCAGAATGTGTGTGCAAGGGGGGATGTTGCAGGTCTTGTTTATTTTTATTTCTTTATTGCATCTATATGCCACCTTTATCCCCCTCCACCAAGAGCTCATGGTTCTCCGCGTCCTCATTAAATCCCCACAACACCCCTGTGAAGTAGGTTGTGCTGACAGGCAATGACTGGGCCAAGGTCACCCAGCGAGTTTCATGGAGAAGTAGGGATTCAATCCTTGGTCTCCCAGGTCCTAGTCCACCACAATATCAATTGGTCAGAACACTGGGATGTAAGATTAGGATACACTTAAGATACCCCTTAATGGAAGGGTTTGTCAATTCCATCTTCTCTCAGTTTCTCTTTTGGTTGAAACTCACTGTTGCCGGGTGCTTAAGGAGTGTGGAGTGGTGGTGGTGGGGGAGGGAAAAGGAGCCCAAAATCCAATGGGGGTGGGGTGTGAAGCAGCATGGAGCTTGGGATGGTGCGGGTGTCGGTGTGTCCTGCTTGGCCCTCCTGAAATGTGTGTGTGTGGGGGGTAAGTAAATAGAAAGGAGCAACAACAAGCGAAAACCAATCATATTTGCTGGATTGATTTCCATTATGGGCACAGGATGAATAAGCAAACACCAGCAATTTCCATATCTGTTTTTGTCAGCATTCTCTGACATCCCTGCACTATATACCTAATATACACGTTTTTGCATGTTACTTCCACTACCATTTGGATTTTTATGCAGACTTCCCCCTAAGATATGCATTTTGTACCATTTTGTGAGGAATGTTGCCAGGCAAAAGAACTTGGGTAAAGTGCAGGGGGGGTGGGGCTGGAAAGTGTGGGGTGGCCTGGGGAAGGGCCAGTCAGAGAGACTTGGAAAGCGGCATTTGCCCCTCCCCTCCGGCACCAAATGCTGGCAGGCCTCATTTCTCCTTGCTAGCTAGGTTGAAAAGAGCCTGTGTAAGTCCTCCTGCTCACATTTGATGAGACACGTACACCACCCAGAGCCAGTAAGGGCACATCTTTTTGTCGCCACCATCATCTGATTAGCCAGAAAAAACTGCAGCTGTAAGGGACTCTTCCTGCTCATTCCCTTTCAAGTTAGTTGGCCTTCCTTTTGCAGCATGTTGGGAGTTTTCAGTTGACTATTTTCTGATGTTTTCCACAGGTGATGCATTTTCCACCACAGCCTGCACTTAAAGGGAGCTGCCTCAGCACCTCCAAGCATATAATCATTGTGATTTGGTTTACTAGTATTCACTCTTTCAATATTTCTCTCACTCTTTTTTAGCAAGGTTCCTCTTTCAAAAAGCAATGCTTCCCCCTATTATCTTCTAGTGCAAGGCTGAAGACTCTCAGGTCCAGGGTCTGAATGCAGCCCTCCAGGTCTCTCCATCCAGCAGGAAGAAAGAGGCAGGAAATACACCTTCCTTACGTTCTGTGAAGATGCAGCCGTTGGGCAGGGCTTTCCTTTTCATGGTTTTTGTTATCTTCAGTCATGCCTGCCTCTCCTTCCTGCTTGATGCTTCATCCTGTGACAGCTGCAGATGGCCTTGGGCCCTCATTCTTCACCCTAGCAAGTGGGGGCTGTCTCAGCCTGACCCTCCACACAGGCTCCATTAGTCTGGGGCACAGCCCCTTCTCATTTGCCCAAATGTGGGAGGGAGTTTGCTCATTGCCTTTTCTGGGGGTCAGGGATGGTGCAACTTCTCAGGTGTCAGATAGCTATTAGCAACTTGTATATTAATTTGCTTTTGTGGGATCACCTTTCTTTTGCACTTAATTTTGAAATCAATAGATATTTTACCTCAAAGAAGAGTTCTGTTACTTCACCTAATAAAGGGTGTTTAGTCAGTTAGTTTGGCTTATCTAGAAGCAAGGAAAGAATAAACATCATTAACCTGAATGGTTTGCCAATGGAAGGGAATAAATTGGCTAAGATATCATTGCAGGAACTTAACAAACTTACTTTTCTAAAAATATATATCAGCAGCAGCACTCTGAATACCAAGAAAGGAACACTTTGGAAAGTGATGTTAGTTTGTTGTGCAAAGACAACCAAGTGTTTCATGTGATGGGCAGGGGACCCATTCAGTCGGTCCATTCTTGGGGATTCCTAAATGTCTCCATGGGGCTTCTAGTTGTCCTGGCTGGTTCTCTGTTTCTGGTCCTGTTGTGGCAGCTTTCTTCAGCCTGGTGTCATCCACACATTCTGCACTCCAACTCTCATCTGCCCTAACCAGCATGGCCAACAGTCATTTTGTGCTGATCAACTTCCTTACCTGTTCTGCTTGGCTTCTTCATCACAAAATGACTAGTTGGCAGGAGATAGTCTACCACAAAAGTCTCATAAGGGGGTGGGGAATAAAGGTGGAGGATAATATTACATAAATTTATTGAGAGAATTTCTTTCTATTTTTTTATATTATATTTTTATTAGTTTTCAAATACAAAAACAAATTTATACATTCCATACATCTTAATTACATCTTACTTCTCTTTTTTGACTTCCCTCAATTTGTCTGCCATTCCTTCCTATTGTTACTTTTTACACATTTCTGCCCTTTTTAACCCTTTCCCCTCACAGAGCTTCCTTAAAGCTTACAAACGTAATTTTATTATCACTCAGTTTTTGCATATATTGGATAAACTTTTCCCAATCTTCTGTAAATCTTTGATCTCGTCGATTCTGGATCCTTCCTGTCATTCTGTCCAGTTCTGCATAATCCATCATTTTAGTTCTCCATTCTTCTATCGTAGGTAATTCCTCCTGTTTCCATTTCTGGGCCATCAATATTCTTGCTGCCGTCACTGCATATAAAAATAACTTTTCTTTCTTATTTATCTCATTACCTGTAATGCCTAGTAAAAATGCTTCTGGTTTCTTAACAAATGTATATTTCAACATTTTCTTCAATTCATTATAAATCATTTCCCAAAAGCATTTTACCTTCTTACATTCCCACCACATATGAAAAAAGGTACCTTCTTTTTCTTTACATTTCCAACATTTGTTACTTATTTTTGCTAACTTCACAGGTGTTACATACCATCGGTACATCATTTTCATAACATTTTCTTTTATAACTGTGCATGCAGTGAATCTTAGACCATCTTTCCAAAGTCTTTCCCAATCCTCCATTTGAATATTATGCCCTATATCTTTGGCCCAGTCGATTATAATAACTGATTTTATCTCCTCATCCTTCGTACACTATTCCAGTAATATCTTACACATTTTTGCTAAATTCTTATAATCATTGTTCAATATTTCTGTCTGAAATTTTGATTCTTTGTCAGCAAAACCCGTCTGATTTAAATCTTTTCTAAACATCTCATTAATTTGAAAATAATGCAGCCAGTCATTCACATAGTCCTTAACTTCTTCAAATGATCTCATTTTCCATTTTCCTACACTTTTACACATTAACTTCTCATATGTCACCCAACCCCCTGTCATATTGACTTTCTTCACACTTATCGCCTCCAACGGCGACAACCAATATGGACTTTTTTGTTCCAACAAGTTTTTATATCTTTCCCACACTTCAATCAAAGACCTTCTTATAATGTGATTTTCAAAACTTTTATGTACTCGTCTCTTGTCATACCACAAATACGCGTGCCACCCAAATCTATTATCAAAACCTTCAAGATCTAACACATCCGTGTCTTCTAATTTCATCCATTCCTTCAACCAACAGAGGCAAGATGCTTCGTAATACAATTTCAAATCTGGCAGGGCGAAGCCTCCTCTTTCTTTTGTGTCCGTCAATATCTTAAATTTTATCCTCAGCTTCTTACCCTGCCAGATATACCTTGAAATTTCTCGTATAGATGGTATGTTACACCAGTAAAACTTGGAAAGATGTATAAAACGAGTAATAAGTGCTGGAAGTGTCAGGAGAAAGAAGGAACATTTTATCATATGTAGTGGGAATGTAAAAAAATGAAAGGTTTCTGGGAAATGATTTATAACGAATTGAAAAAAATGTTGAAATATACTTTTGTTAAAAAACCAGAAACGTTTCTGTTAGGAATACTAGGAAATGACATAAAAAAGAAGGATGAGAAGTTGTTTTTATATGCAGTAACAGCGGCAAGAATTTTGGTGGCACAAAAATGGAAACAGGAAGAAATCCCAACGAAAGAAGAATGGAGAATGAAGTTGATGGAATACGCAGAACTAGACAAGCTAACGGGGAGAATTCGGAACCGGCGAGACCAGAGATTTCCCAAGGACTGGAATAAATTTACAGAGTATATTAAGAATATATGTGAAGATCAATTAACGTTTATAGGTTTTCAAGAAGCTCTGTGATAATAATGGAAAGAAATATTGTTTTATAATAATTGTTAAGATCAACTGGGTTAAAAAAACAAAACAATATAGATGTAAGAAATGTGAATAGTTGTGAAAATATGAAAATTTCCAGATAGACTGAAGGAAGTCTGAAAGTGGAAAGATCAGATTTGGATGTATAATTAAAATGGAATATTTTCTTTTTTATTATTATTGTTAAATTTGAAAATTTTATAATTTTTTTTTTTTTAAAGAAATTTCTCATTGCCAATTTTTAAAAATCGCTGCCCCTTTGATTACTGGAACTGTTTGAAACAAGAATAACATCTTCGGCAGCACATTCATTTTTATCGTTGCAATTCTTCCCCAAAATGACAATTCTTCCCCACACCTCTAAGTCTCTTTTGATCTTATTCCATGTTGGAATATAATTATTCTGAAACAAGTCAGTACTCCTGGGGGTTAACCAAACTTCTAAATATTTAACTTTCTTTACCACTTCTATTTCAGTTTGCTGCTGTAATCTGTTTACATTCTCCGAATCTACATTTTTAGTAATTGCTTTAGTTTTTTTCTTATTCAGAATGAATCCTGCCAACTGACCAAACTGGTCCATTTCTTTCAACACTTCTGTTACCGTGTTCATGGGATCTTCCAAAGTTAATACTAAGTCATCCGCAAAGGCTTTAACCTTAAATTCTTTTCTACCCTCCGTTACCCCTTTTATCTGATCATTACTTCTAATTGCCCTTAAAAACACTTCCAGGACCGTGATAAATAACAGAGGTGATAAAGGACATCCTTATCTTGTTCCCTTAGTTATCTTTATATTTTCCGTCGTCACATTATTAACTATTAATTTAGCTCTTTGATCCATATATATAGCCTTAATACCATTTAAAAACAAATGTCCCACCTCCATCATTTCAAAATTCTTTAACATAAATTCCCAAGAAATATTATCAAAGGCCTTCTCTGCATCCACAAATATTAACATTGCTTGTTTGTCATTCTTAGCATTCAGGTATTCCAAAATATTAATTATATTTCTAATATTGTCTTTCATTTGTCTACCTGGCAGGAAACCCGCCTGATCTTTATGTATTAATTCCTTCAATACTTTTTTTAACCTGTTTGCTAGTATGTTTGCAAATAATTTATAATCATTGTTCAAAAGCGAGAGTGACATGAACGCAGTTGTGTCATTGGACATGGACAGACTAAGAGCTACAGGTAAATCCAAAGAAGGGAAATTACCAAAGACATTCTTTTCAATGGTAGAGAACTGCAATTTAATAGAAATTTGAAGACTGAAACACCCATTAGAAAAACAATTCACGTATCAGTCAGAAGCAAATCAATCAATGTCAAGAATCAATCAGATGTGGATAGCTAATGAGCTTACAACAATAATTTTAAAGATCAAAATTCAACCTAAGGTACTATCGGATCATAATCCAATAAAGTGTATCTTGAAAGGATATGAAGAAAAATCTTTCCGATGGAGACTAAACGAGACTCTCTTTGATGATCAAAAAGTTGTAGAGGAGGCACAAAAGTGCTTGAAGGACTATTTTTTAAATAATAGGAATCAAGGAACAAAAATAACCACAGTTTGGGACGCTAGTAAAGCTGTAATGAGAGGACTTTTTATTCAACAGGATTCAATTAAGAATAAATTAAGAGAAAATGGGGGAAAAGAAATTTTAAAACAAATAATGGAGAATGAGAAGAGATTGGTTATTGGTCCCGAAGACAAAAAAATGAAAATGAATATTAAAGCGTTACAAGCACAATTTGCAATGATAATAAACAGAGAAGTAGAATGGAATATTAAAAGAATGAGACAAAGGAACTTTGAATTTGCAAACAAGTCAGGAAAACTGCTTGCTTGGCAGATAAAAAAAAGGAAAGAGCAAAATACTATTCATAGAATAATTGTGGAAGATAATAAGATTGAAGATCCGAAAGGGATAAGAAAAGGATTTGTGGACTTTTACAGACAATTATACAAGAGAAAAGAAAAGTCAATATAAAAAAAATAGAGGAATACTTAATAGAAAAAGGGGTGCAGAAAATTCCGACAAAAGAAAGAGGAAAATTAAATGAAAAGATAGAATTAGAGGAGATTAGAAATGCAATAAAAGAATTAAAAAGTAGGAAGACACCGGGACCCGACGGACTAAGTGCAAGATATTATAAAGAATTGAAGGACATCCTACTTGTCCCATTAAAAGAAGTTATGAACAACATTTTATTAAACAGAGAAATACCAGAAACATGGAAAGAAGCATACATCACTTTGATACCCAAGCAAGACTCTGATCTAAATCAGGTTAAAAATTTTAGGCCGATCTCGCTTTTGAGAGAATTTCTTTCTAGGAAGTTTTCTGCAACATCATGTGGGAAAAGCCTGTCTTGTAATGATGAGTCTGATGCAACCAGCTTAGCACACCTACTTCCCACTTCACAAACCCAGGAAGGAGACAGGAAGCCTCAATACTAACTAGCAACTTCACTTTTGTACTACAGGTGAGCCTAAATACATCAGCTGATTGTTTCACCCCTAGCAAGCCTCTGACAATCCTATCAGTTGCCTTGACAGGTGACCCAGGTGCATTCATTCTTCCAGACTTTTCTTTTGTCAGTGCTATGCTTTAAAGGTGCAGACAAATGGAATGTAAAACTATTCACTTCTTCCCAGTTTGGTCATTGAAAATCAAGTTTCTAAGCTATCTAACAATTTCTATTAGATTTTTTCTACTCTCGAAGCAAAAGTCACCAAATTCTACATATTCTATATTGTCTGAACATTTAACATCTGCTTATCTTTGTTGACAAGCACTTAGGCTGACTTGGATATTGAACTGTCAGGTTGGCTAATAAAGCAAGTTTAGGGTTATTGTGTTCCAAAGGGATGACAGTGGATAAACACACACAGGCTTATAGTACTAATGCCAGCCTTTCCCAACCAGGTGCCCCCCAGAAGTTGCTTGACTGCAGCTCGCATAAGCCCCAGCCAGCATGGTCAATGGTCAGCGATGCAGGAGGACACCCGGTAGAGGAATGTTGGGCTTGCACAGGGTGCCGCTGAAATTTGAAACCTGTATTTGAGCTTAAGTGACATTTTAAAGTGCCTTGTGGAGATTAGGAGGCAGTGCAGGCACCTGGCAATTAAGGGTGGTAAACCTTTTCTTGGGCTGTGATTGTGGGCACGAGCCAGGGGCATCTTTGCAAGGAAAGCACAGCTATTTATTCTACCAGCAAAAGAAAATCTAAATAAATCATAATGGGCACCTAAGGATTCAATAACTAGCATGAGTAAGTATTTCATTAGCTGGCAATAACTAATGTCCTTTTTATTTTCAATGGAGATGCTGATTTAGTGCTATTCCAAGCTGATAACCTCCATTTACCTCTATTAAAAGAGCAGTTAACCTTACAGAGTTGGAGAAAACCAGGCATGAGATTGCTAAACGGTTGTCCTGAGTGGGATCATAAATGCAGATGGTTAAAATAATTTTACTGTACAGCTCTTTCTGATTCTATCTACAGTTTGATTTCTAGACAAAAGGGCGGGTGAAGCCAGACCATAGGAAATAAACTGAAAGCAAACATAACAATAAAAGAATTAGCATGTCATGAGTCAATTAAAATACAGTCATACCTCGGGTTGCAGACGCTTCAGGTTGCGGAGCGCCGAAACCCAGAAGTACTGGAACGGGTTACTTCTGGGTTTCGGCGGTCGCGCATGCGCAGAAGTGCTAAATCGCGCTCTGCACATACGCAGACACACCGAATCACAACCCACGCGTGCACAGACGTGCCGCTGTAGGTTGCGGACGTTGTGGGTTGCGAATGTGCATCCCGCACGGATCACGTTCACAACCCGAGCATCCACTGTATGATGATAGAACATCAGCTTTAAGCAATGGCTGCTCAGAGTTAAGAAACCCTGGGTTCAATGAGACTTACTCCCAGGCAAGTGCAGCTAGGACTGGATCCTTAAATACCAGCTGTGGATCACTGAAAGCCCTCCAAAAAGGTGGCAGGTAACCAGAGATGGGGGCAAGCAGGCTTTCCTAGGACGCAGGTGGCGCTGTGGTCTAAACCACTGAGGCTCTTGGGCTTGCTGATCAGAAGGTCGGCGGTTCAAATCTGCACAAAGGGGTGAGCTCCCATTGCTCTCTCTCAGCTTCTGCCAACTTAGCAGTTTGAAAGCACGCCGGTATGAGTGGATAAATAGGTACCACTGCAGCAGGAAGATAAATGGCATTTCCATGCGCTCTGGTTTCCGTCACGGTGTCCCGTTGCACCAGAAGCAGTTTAGTCATGTTGGCCACATGACCCGGAAAGCTGTCTGTGGACAGACGCTGGCTCCCTCGGCCTGAAAGCAAGATGAGCGCCGCAACCCCATAGTCGCCTTTGACTGGATTTAAAATGGTAAAGGGGGCCTTTACCATTTTTACCTAGGAAGGACATTACATAACAATGGTGCCACCATTAAAAGGGACCTGTCTCTTGTACCTACCTGCCCAACTTTGGATGGTGAGGGGGACACAGAGCCAGACCCCTGATATTGCTCTGTGATATATATAAGAACATTCATCTTCTATGCAGTGAGTATTTTTCATTAGTTTCCAAGGAGTGTGCAGGTGCATCCATGTTTTTGGGAAGACCTGTCTTTACCATTGCCTCTTACTTTATCCTTTTAACTGCTAATGTCCAGAATTTAACCTGGAACCTTCTGCATGGAAAGCAGGTGCTCTGACTCTGAGCTAAGGTCTGCCTGCCCCCCACCTCCACTGCAATACCAATGTGGTGCAGTGAAGAAGATCTGAAATCTCACTTCCACAACTGTCTCATTTTCAGCACTTACTGACCCCAGACAAAATGGGGAGGGGGGTTCCTTGCCCATGTTCCTGGGTTACTGTGAACACATAGTCTCTGAACCTCCTATACTTAAAAAAAGAATAAAAGCTATGAGTTGAATTCATCACACCAATTGTTTATTCTGCTTATTTGAATAAAAGTTCCATTCCATAGATGGGACGTGGGTGGCACTGTGGGTTAAACCGCGGAGCCTAGGGCTTGCTGATCAGAAGGTCGGCAGTTCAAATCCCATTGCTTGGTCCTTGCTCCAGCCAACCTAGCTGTTCGAAAGCACATCAAAGTGCAAGTAGATAAATAGGTACCGCTCCAGCAGGAAGGTAAACGGCGTTTCCGTGTGCTGCTCTGGTTCGCCAGAAGTGGCTTAGTAATGCTGGCTGTACGCCGGCTCCCTCGGCCAGTAAGGCGAGATGAGCGCCGCAACCCCAGAGTTGTCTGTGACTGGACCTAATGGTCAGGGGTCCCTTTACCATTACCCTTTTCCATTCCATAGATAACACAAAGCCCAAGGAATCATTGTTGTAAATGATACTTAACAACATGTATCATTTACCAGGTATGTAAATGCATAGCATACATCACTGTAATTTCTTCTGTTTTTGTTTAATAGTTTTCCCACAGTTATTGTTGTGCCTTTTCTGGCCTCCTGCCAACTGCTGCTTATTACCTTAATAAATAGATTGTTTGTGTGTGTGTTCCCCATTGTATGTGCCATAACAACTGCATTTGATTTAATTTATTGCTGTCATATTCCAAAAAACTACAAGAACTTGTTAGCAGCCAGATGTGCAATTCCTGCCCCTTCTCTTGGAAAGCTTACTTTTGATTGCCAATGTTGTGGTCACCAAAGTGTTAATGCTGGCTTATTTTGAAAGGAGACTTTTAAGGTGCAGTTCAGATCAGGGTGTGGGTATGAGTGTGTTAACCTAGAGTTCTATGCACAAGGCTCTTTTTCACGACAAAGCTGTGGTACCAAATGACACAGTGCAGAATAGCCTACGGCACACAATGACTTTGCTGCTCTAGGTTTGAGATGTGTAATGTTTATGTAGAGTCAGCATTTTCTCTTGTGCAGCACTTCCAGACAACCTCAGGGCATGTTGACAGAGTCCTGTAGTTTTGAAAATACATATAATGAATAGAGGGAAGACTGGAGGTGTCACAGAAAGGCCCTGGTGCCACATGGGTAGGGGAAAATAAGGTGTGTGTGTTTTCTTCCATCCATTGGCATCCTTTCCCCATGTAGTGTTTTGGCCCCTCTGGAACAACTCATAAGAACCTAAGCAGAGCCTGCTGGAACCAGCCAGTGGCTCATCTAGTCCAGCCTCCTGTCCTCACAAGGGCCAACCAGAAACCTGTGGGAAACGCACAAGTAGGATTCGAGCACAAGAGCAACTGGAACTCAGATGCATTGCTGCCTTTGACCATGGGAAGGCAGAGCAGAGCCATTGTGGCTAGCAGCCATTGACAGGCCTGGCCTCCAGGAATTTGCCTCACCCTCTTTTACAGTGGTCCAAGTTGGCAGCCATCACTACCTCTTGGGGGAGCAAATGCCATAGTTTATGTGCTGCGTGAAGAAATGCTTTTCTTTGTCTGTCCTGAGATTTCCAACATTCGACTTCATTGGATCCCCACAATTTCTCAGGGTTATGAGATGGAGAAAAACTTTTCTCTAGCCACTTTCTCTACACCTCTATCTTGTCTCCTCTTGCTTGCTTTTTCTTAAACTAAAAAGTCCCAAGCATTTAACCTTTCCACATAGGACAGGGGGCCCCAAACCTTTTTCAAAGAGGGCCAGATTTGATGAGGTGAACATGTGTGAGGGCTGACCAAAGTTGTTGAGCTATATTTAGGATTGAATTTGCTGAGCTTTTTAAAGGATTTTACCCCAGAACATATACTGCCACGGGGACTGGATTAAATCAACCAGCGGGCTGGATTGGGCCCCCGAAACAGACTTTGGACATTCCTGACATAGGGGATTAGCTCCACCCCCTGGGTCATTTTGGTGGCCCTTTTCTGAACCTCTTCCAACTCTACAATATCCTTTTTGAGGCAAGGCAACCAGAACTCCAAATGCAGTTGCATTTCCCAGACATAGCCAGGATTAATCTGCTGAAAATGGCTTCCAGGGTCCACAACATTGGCCGGATTTTTACTTTTTGAAACATGGCAACCTGAGGTTGCACCATAGAGTTATATATGTAACAAAAAATTCATATCAGAAGGTTTATTTCCAATTCCTTTCAAAATTAATGCCCGTCAAGGAATTTGCCATTTTCACAAGTGCCATCTTCATCCAGCGATCTGTTATGACCTCAAGGTCTGGTTCCAGGTCAGTCACTGCCAGTTCAGACATATATGTGACATTAAGATATTTGGCTCCCATAAGCATCACTTTACATTGATATGCACAGAATTGCATTTGCCATCTTACTGCCCATTCACTCGGCTTGGAGAGGTCCCCTTGGAATTTCTCACAATCCCTAACAACTTTTAAAAAACACAGCTCCCAATACTGTTCCTTGGGGAACTCCACTTTCTACATCCCTCCACTGGGAGAATTTCTATTTATTCCTACTCTCTGCTTTTTGTTTTATTCTTACTTCCATTCTGATATGAGCGTAGTGGTGCCAAAGAGACATCAGTGGCACATTATGAATCCTAGAATTGTTGGATGGGACCCTGAGGATCATCTAGTCCAACCCCCTGCAATGCAGGAATTCTGCCCACAGTTGTCCCTGGGTGGGCTTGAACCACCAACCACCAGCCAAACACACATACCCATTGTGCCACTTGCTGTTGAGGATCATAGAGATATTGGGGAAAGTAGCTTCCCAGAGCCTCTGATTCCCTAATATGGATATCAAGTACTTTGACAACTACTTTGCACAGGACTCCTTACCTAATGCAAGTTTCTAGCTTCTCTCATCTAGTTAGAATGAACAGAAGTAACTATGAGTAGTCAATTTTTCATCAACAGGGGTTCTGAATCTTTAATAGTTGCACAAATGAGGAGAATTAGTAGTGGACCTCCAAAAACTGCTCCATTTACTACAGAGATTCTATGTAGATAATACTAATACAATATTGTATTATAAATTCTTGAGATCTGCTCTGGTACTTTATGGTAAAGGGTGAGTAATAGATCAAATCAATAGCAGCTGAGCTATTTTTCTAGAGAAAGAGGTGCCAGAACTCCCCTTGAACACCTCCCTGCTTCTCTTAGAAAGGCAATGGTGCCCACCTGAGGTGAGCTGGAACTGAGTAGTTTTCTGGCTGGAAAAAAGCCCTGATCAATATTAATACTAACTGTAATGCTAATACGCTGCTGAAATGTTAGCTATCCCCGCTGTGGATGGTAACTTTGAAGGAAGCAGTGTAGTGAAGACTTTCTGCTGAACAGACTTCACAATGTGTTTTACTTTCTGGTGAATCCAAACAGAACAGAAGGACGTGTGGAGATCAGTTAAAAATGCCAAGGTTGTGGCCATCACAGTGGCAGCAAAATCCTTCTGGGCCAGGAGACAGAATGCTCTCAGAATGTTGGAAAGAGAAAGGTTAGATTGATCCTAGTGGGATTTATGGTGCAGCTTCTGCTTTGAAAAGCCCATTCAGATCAATACGATGGGAGCGCAAGCTCTTGTTAGCATGATATTCAAAAGCCAAGGCCCTGCTTGCCGGTTTGGGAGGCTGAACCCAGGGACAAAGCTGCAGGTTTGCGTCAATTCACCTTCAGTCTTTCAGATAAAGCTCTGAAGTCAGAAAGAGCTGCTTGCGGAAAGTGGCTGCTTGCTGTTGAGGTGGGAATCCTCCCCAAGTACAGACATCCTCAGCAGGGGATGGACGGGTGTGAGGGAATTTATTTCTTAAATTAGATCTTGTCATTCCCTGTGTAAATAAGTGGCCAAGGGGGCTAAGCATAAAATGAATGGGGAATCCTTTTTAAAACACAATCTAGCAATCCAAGGAGCACAGTTATGGCAATCCAATAGCAACAGCCGGTTACAACCACATAAAAATGAACTTTAATGAGCAGAGGAAGCAGGAGAAAAGAAAAAACCAATTAACAGCATAATCCCTTTGAGCTCAATGGGTCTTACTTGCAAGTTAAGTGCAGCCTTTTCTCACCTGGTGCCATTAGACTGTTTTTGCCTATAACTCCCATCAGCCTTCTCCCCCCCGCCCCCCGCATAACTGGGTCCTCAGGTAAGCAGGGGGCACTGATTTAGCCCTAGAACAGGCATAGGGACCACCTTCCACGTGGGGTTTCTGTTGGGTGTGGGTGTGTAAGGAATGTGAAGGGTCAGAGTCAAAAGTGGGTGGAGTCTGTGATGTTGAAACTCAGCTGAGGGACACATATGGTTCTTGGGCTTCAGATTCTCTTCCTCAGAATAATTCTGTAAAGTGGGAAGTGGGAGGCAATAAATGCCTTAAAACAGCACCTGGCACCCACAAACCCCTTTACAGGATTATGGAGTGTTGTCTAAGTGGACTTCTGGTGGAATAAAATGGTAGTGAGTCACCAAAGCCACCTTCACACCTTACAGGAATAGCGGTTTGATACCACTTTAAGCTATCCTGGCTTCCCCCACAGAATCCTGGGAACTTTGGTTTGTGAAGGGGGCTGAGAGTTGTTAGGAGACCCCTGTTCCCCTATAGTACTCAGTTTCCTAGGAAGAGGGAAATGTTGTTATAGCACAACTGAACTACTGTTTCCTTCTTCTAAATTCTCCAGAAGTGTTAGAGTAGCCCTCAAAATATCAGTTCTGTGCTATTGAAAGTGCTTAGAGTAGTAGCCTTGGGTGAAAATCCTTGCATCATCTTAAAGCTTTCCAGGTGATCTTAGCTCAAAAGTGGTGTGGTGGGATTTTATTTAATGGAACTCTGATGATCTTTTAATTATTTAATGAGGCAAAGTCTACATCTACATCTAAATCAGTAAATAAGCATGCAAATAAATACCTAAATTGCCAAACTGTCCCTCTAGCCCCCCCCCCAAACATTTTGTTCCTGTGTACAGTCAGCTGAAAAGGTCACTGGCATAGCCTGCCATTGGTGGAGGAAGGGAAAGCCACCTAGTGAATGTCCTGGTAAATGTCAAGGAAGATATGAAGAGCTAAAATGTTATACAGCTTGGGAAGGTCAGCGTTCGGCAATAAAGTTGCATTTCTTGGGACTTTGTTCTCAATGAGGCAGGAAACGGGCATCCTCAGGCCAGCGATTCACACATTGCTCCTGGGCAAAGTGATAGAGGGGCATTTGGACAACTCTGGTCACTCTTGGATGAAACTGATAATCTGTATCCCTTCCATTTGGGTTTCAGGCCTGACTTGGAGACAGAAGCTGGCTTGGTTTCCCCTGCTGAGAGAATGAAAACCCCTTTTTAAAAATGTGTGCTAAGACCATTTGTGTCTTTGAGGTTTCTTTGAGAAGACAGAATAGGATTACTAAAAGTCCAGGGTCCCTCCCCCTCAAGAGACCCCCATTCAGCTATGAAAACTCATCTTAGCTCTATTGCACAATTTTAAATGGAATGCATAATTAAACAGTGGAACTCCCTTCCACAGGAGGCAGCAATGGCCGCCAGTTTGGGTGGCTCTAAAAGAGGATTAGACAAATTCATGGAGAAGGGTTCCAGTGGCTCCCAGCCACAGTGGCTCGGCTCGGTCTCCACAGTTGGAGGCAGTAATGCTTGTGACTCCCAGTTGCTAGAAGCCACAGAAGGGGAAAGTGTCACTCTTGTGCTCCTATCCCGCCTGCTGGTTCCCCACAAGGGGCACCTGGTTGGCCACCGAAGGGAGCAGGTTGCTGGACTAGATGCGGGGGTGTAGGAAGGGGGCGGTGGGGATGGACCGCCCTGGGTGCCCTCACTGAGGGGGGTGACATTTGGCGCACCGCCTGCCCGTAACTCCCAAGCCTACCCCAAGCCGTTGGGGTAAAGGGGGGGGGGGAGCTGTGCCGCTTTGCTGGCAGGATTCCCCTCTTGCCCCTTTGTTTTGACAAATTAGTGGAGGCTTGGGAGTTGCGGGCGGACAGCATTTCAAATGTCCACCATGGGTGGCTCACTCCGCTCCCGGCTGCAGGGTGTGCACAGCGCTCTGGGCACCTGAGAGGCTATAACGCGCCTGGGGGGGGCACCCTCCACGCCATGCCCCCCTTGGGAGTGCACCCGCCCTGGGCAATGCGAGCCTATGCTCCACCGCTGACTAGATGGGCCCCCTTTGGCCCGATCCAACAGGCTCTTCATCTGTTCTTGTTCTTATGCATTTGTAGAGTGTACTCTCTTAATAACACAAAATATAACTCTGAAAAACCTGAAGCACAATGGAAACTTTATTATAAAACTGAACACTCTGGATATGAAAAAGAACTATTTTTTCATGAAAAAGAGTTGTTGTTGTTAAAGGATAGGTAGCAATTTGTGGAAAAATTCACCCACTTTGAAACAGGGGTCTTTATCCCAAAAGTTAACACTGGAAAAACAAAACATAGCCTTATTTATTTCCATGTGTTTTCTAAACTAGGAAGAGAGGAAATGGGAGGTGTGGCAGATTCAGCCTCCAATGAGCTTGCTTTTCTCCACTTCCTGTGCCCGTTGGCGGCCTCCTCCTCCTCCACTGTGCACCCTCTGTGTGCCTGCTCACCCACCGCCCATATGGCAGGTGGACTCCTGGCAGTGGGCAGCTGAGGAGGAGGGGGCAGGGACGTCATTTCCTGTTTTGCCTCAGGCAGCAAAGCCTCCGGGGCCAGCTTTACTGCTAGAAATGAAAAGAGTTTCTGTGTAATCTAATTTGTCTAAGATAAGTTTTTGAAATGTGCAGCTCCCTAGTTGAGAGCAAGTGCTTTCTTTCATGCCTCTTAGCCATTAAAGCTGGCTGGTCTTTTGGCTTACCTTAGCTGTGGATTATTCTGTCGCCAAATCATTCTCAGGCTGATAGTTAAGCAGCCTTTTCTGAAATCCCACTAGAGATGGAAGCTTAAACAATTTATTCATTCACTCATTCATTTTAAAAGGCCTTCCTACTCCAAATAGATACAATCATTGAGATGAAGATAATCGGTGGCATTGGAATGAGACAATTAGAAATGTCAAAGGAAGTGGGAAAGCTAATAAAATGCTACTCCGTTTGGGGAGAATGTGCTACAGTTCAGTCACTTCTGGATTGAATTGGGCTGGAGGGGGGCGGGGAGCATAAACGATCCTCCCTGTTTCAAATGCCATGCCTGAAAATAGATTTCATTTTATCAGAGAATTATAGTTAATGGTAATCTTAGTCTCTAAAACTACCATTTTGCAGACCAAGCGATAGCTTTATCACCATTTCAGGAAGCTACTTTTCTCTCAAACGCACTATAATGATGTTTGAAAGGTTTCAGTGCTAGCAATGAAAAAGTTTGACTCAAATGGAGATGAAGGAGGGCTGGGAGTGGAATCATGGAGTTGGGAGGTACTTAAAAGATCATCCAGACCATCTTCCCTACTGATGAATAACAGGGGAGAAATTTGACTTTGTTTCTGATTTAATGAGAAACTATGCAATTCACACCTCTCAAAACAAGACCTTCATTATACAGTTTCCAGCTTAGCCCAGTGGTCAAGGACAATGGGCTTTGTAGTCCACCCACATCTGGTGATCCAAGGTTGAAGAACACTGGAATAGATGAGCTTTGAGGTTCCTTCCAAGTCTGGTGTTCTAGGATATCCCCCCTTCCTTCAAATCTCAGACTTTCTCTCAGACTTTGTTACTGATTACAGCACCTTTCTGTTTTCCATTCCACCCAAACTGTTTGCAACTTTGAAGACAAATGACCTAATTTGTAGCAAAACTGAAGATTAGAACACATCCTCAACTCTGCAGCCTCTAAGGTTATCAGCAGGTTGCTGTGATATTGCAAAACAGTTGTGTTACAAGCGCAGATGGATGGAGGCTATTTATTTACAATCAAGACCTTTTCAGTATTGCGCCTTGCTTGCTTTATTATTTTGGACTCAAAAACAAATTGACCAACAAATTAAGTAATAGGGGAACCTGTGGCGTATATATTTAGAGGAATAATTGGGGCTCAACAAGGAAGTGTAAATGTATTTTGTTCTATAATATCAGTGGTTATTACTTTGGGGAAAAATATTAAAAAACGAAAATGCTGGTAGCTGTGTTTCTAACATTTTGCAACACATAAGGATTGACACTGACAGTAAAGTGGAGCATTTGTAACCATAGCTTTATAACAGAACTTGGAATCAAGGCTTAAAAGGAGAGCTGATAAACAGCCTTCTCCCCTTTGAACCAAGACTGAAACCTCCCAAGACTATTTTTCATTTTAAAAAAACAGTAACAGTTTCCTTATATGCATTTGCAGGTAAAATATACTTGGTCCTAAGATAGCGCTGGAACCAAGATAATCTCTGCTATGTACACAGCAGGTCCACTTTATGAGAATGAATTTGAATTCATTAAGTTCATAATAAAATAATAATATTATTAATAATAATAATTCATCCATCCTTAATATCTCTGTATAGATTTTGAAAGGAGAAATACTCTTTTTCCTATGAGCCAGCCACCTACATTTCTCACAATGAAAAACTCAAGGGTGGTTGCTGGTCCTACCCTGTCTGGCATCTCAGCTCCTGCTGTCCCTGAGTTGCGGGCACAGGAGACCTGAAGGATGGAGCGCTCCCTCTCCATGTGAGCTCCTCTCGGAATTAAGAATCCTGCTCCGTGAGAGTTCTAAATCATGTGTGGAGTCCCTGGCCATTCAGAACAAGCCTCTTGCCACACATCTTCACCCTCCAACTTGTGGAGGCAGTAGGGTTGAGCGACCTGGATGGAACAGAGGTGTGGGGGGGTGTCTGAGAACACGTCCCACTCTGTTTTCATTCTGAGAAGGTGAGGGCATCTGAATGGACCTCAAGGTAAGCCAAATTTTGGGAGGATGGGGGGGGGGACCACAGGGTCCAGGAGCAGCTGGTGTGAAGTGAAGCGTGGGAGAAAATTCCTTTTGGAGGTTTGCTAAGGAGGCTCACACCAAACTCCCAATTAGTCAGACTTTATTCATTAATGCAATACTGGACAGATTCCAAGAGAGACTGCAAGAACACACACCCTCTATAGGGAATATACATCATCCTGGCTGTTTAATCCTCGAGTGAACCACCTTCTGCCAAACCAGCATCTCACCATCTCTCACAAAACGATAGCCCTTGAAATGCAACTTCACTCAACCCATTTTCAGAGCCCTCCTTGCACCTTATCTGGAGTTGCTTTTCACTTTAACTGTCAGCATTAGGTAAAGGTAAAGGGACCCCTGACCATTAGGTCCAGTCGTGGCCGACTTTGGGGTTGTGGCGCTCATCTCGCTTTATTGGCCGAGGGAGCCGGTGTACAGCTTCTGGGTCATGTGGCCAGCATGACTAAGCCGCTTCTGGCAAAACCAGAGCAGCGCACGGAAACGCTGTTTACCTTCCCACTGGAGCAGTACCTATTTATCTACTTGCACTTTGACGTGCTTTCGAACTGCTAGGTGGGTAGGAGCTGGGACTGAACAACGGGAGCTCACCCGTTGTGGGGATTCGAACCGCCGACCTTCTGATCAGCAAGTTCTAGGCTCTGTGGTTTAGACCACAGCGCCACCCACGTCCCCAACTATTAACATTAGGTTCCCCCTAAAGTGGTTTTCTGGTCAGGCTGCACTCTTGAGCAGTGGCACTGGCCTCATTGGTAATGGGTTTTGCAGAATCTCCAGCTCAGGACCCACCCTGGACCTGGCCTCCCAGCACCAGTGTTGCTGCACTCTCTGGGATGGAGTGGGAGCTAGTCAGGAAGGCAATAAGATAGGGCTTATGTGGGAGCACCAGTAGGAGTTAGGCGGTGCACCCACCCTACCCTGACCTCACTGCTGCCCTGCTTCACCCCTGCATCCCCCTAGTACATGGCAGCAATGCTGCTGCTCAGAGGCCATGGTCAGCTCCTTCTCCCCAGTCACTACAGGAGTAATCTAGCAAGGAAAATTTGTTCACCCCTATCACTAAAGGTAAAGGTAACCCTGACCAGTCGCGGACGACTCTGGGGTTGCACGCTCATCTCACTCTATAGGCCGAGAGAGCCGGCATTTGTCTGCAGACAGTTTTTCTGGGTCATGTGGCCAGCATAGAATCATAGAATCATAGAATCATAGAGTTGGAAGAGACCACAAGGGCCATCGAGTCCAACCCCCTGGCAAGCAGGAAACACCATCAGAGCACTCCTGACATATGGTTGTCAAGCCTCTGCTTAAAGACCTCCAAAGAAGGAGACTCCACCACACTCCTTGGCAGCAAATTCCACTGTCGAACAGCTCTTACTGTCAGGAAGTTCTTCCTAATGTTTAGGTGGAATCTTTTTTCTTGTAGTTTGGAACGATTGCTCCGTGTCCGCTTCTCTGGAGCAGCAGAAAACAACCTTTCTCCCTCCTCTATGTGACATCCTTTTATATACTTGAACATGGCTATCATATCACCCCTTAACCTCCTCTTCTCCAGGCTAAACATGCCCAGCTCCCTTAGCCCTTCCTCATAAGGCATCGTTTCCAGGCCTTTGACCATTTTGGTTGCCCTCGTCTGGACACGTTCCAGTTTGTCAGTGTCCTTCTTGAACTGTGGTGCCCAGAACTGGACACAGTACTCTAGGTGAGGTCTGACCAGAGCAGAATACAGTGGCACTATTACTTCCCTTGATCTAGATGCTATACTCCTATTGATGCAGCCCAGAATTGCATTGGCTTTTTTAGCTGCCGCGTCACACTGTTGGCTCATGTCAAGTTTGTGGTCAACCAAGACTCCTAGATCCTTTTCACATGTACTGCTCTCAAGCCAGGTGTCACCCATCTTGTATTTGTGCCTCTCATTTTTTTTGCCCAAGTGCAATACTTTACATTTCTCCCGCTTAAAATTCATCTTGTTTGTTTTGGCCCAGTTCTCTAATCTGTCAAGGTTGTTTTGAAGTGTGATCCTGTCCTCTGGGGTGTTAGCCACCCCTCCCAGTTTGGTGTCATCTGCAAATTTGATCAGGATGCCCTTGAGTCCATCATCCAAGTCATTGATAAAGATGTTGAATAAGACGGGGCCCAAGACAGAACCCTGTGGCACCCCACTAGTCATTCTTCTCCAGGATGAAGAGGAACCATTGATGAGCACCCTTGGGTTCGGTCAGACAGCCAGTTACAAATCCACTGAGTGGTAGCATAGTCAAGTCCGCATTTTACCAGCTTCTTTACAAGAATATCATGGGGCACCTTGTCAAATGCCTTGCTGAAATCAAGGTAGGCTACATCCACTGCATTCCCTTCATCTACCAGGCTTGTAATTCTGTCAAAAAACGAGATCAGGTTAGTCTGACATGACTTATTTTTCAGAAATCCATGCTGACTATTGGTGATCACAGTATTCCTTTCTAGGTGCTCAAAGACTGTTTGCTTAATGATCTGCTCCAGAATCTTCCCTGGTATTGATGTCACACTGACTGGGCGGTAATTATTTGGGTCCTCTCTTTTCCCCTTTTTGAAAATAGGGACAACATTTGCCCTCCTCCAGTCTGCCGGGACTTCGCCTGTTCTCCAGGAATTCTCAAAGATGACTGCCAGTGGTTCTGAGATCACATCTGCCAGTTCTTTTAATACTCTTGGATGCAGTTCATCTGGCCCTGGAGACTTGAATGCATCTAAACTAGCCAAGTATTCTTGTACTATCTCCTTAGTTATTCTGGGCTGTGTTTCCTCTGCTGAATCATTTGCTCCAAATTCTTCAGGTCGGGCATTGTTTTCTTTATTGGAGAAGACTGAGGCAAAGAAGGCATGGAGGAGTTCAGCCCTTTCTGTGTCCCCTGTTTGCATTTCACCATCTTCTCCTCTGAGTGACCCCACTGTTTCTTTGTTCTTCCTTCTGCTACGAACATACCCATAAAAGCCTTTTTTGTTGCTTTTACCTCTCTAGCAAGCCTGAGTTCATTCTGTGCTTTAGCTTTTCTGACTTTGTGTCTACACGTGCTGGCTATTTGTTTGAATTCCTCTTTGGTGGTTTCCCCCCTTTTCCATTTTTTGTACACATCCTTTTTTAATCTTAACTCAGTTAAAAGTTCTTTAGATAGCCACCCTGCCTTCTTTAGGCACCTTCCATGTTTCCGTCTCATTGGTATTGACTGAAGTTGTGCTTTTACTATCTCCCTCTTAACAAACTCCCAGCCATCATGAACTCCCTTTCCTTTTAGTATTACTGTCCATGGGATCTCACCCAGCACTTCCCTAAGTTTTATGAAGTCGGCTTTCTTAAAGTCAAGAAATTGAGTCCTAGTATGCTTGGCTGCTCCTTTCCGCTGTATAGTAAACTTCAGAAGAGCATGATCACTCGCACCTAATGATCCTTCCACTTCTACCCCACTAACCAGGTCATCAACATTGGTTAGGACCAGATCAACATTGGTTAGGACCAGATCTAAGAAGCAGCATGACTAAGCTGCTTCTGGTGAACCAGAGCAGCGCACAGAAATGCTGTTTACCTTCCCGCTGGAGCGGTACCTATTTATCTACTTGCAGCTCGACGTGCTTTCATACTGCTAGGAGGGCAGGAGATGGGAATGAACAACAGTAGCTCATACCGTCGCGGGGATTCGAACCGCCAACCTTCTATTCGGCAAGCCCTAGGCTCTGTGGTTTAGACCACAGCGCCACCGTGTCCCTATCACTACTGAAGCACAGAAAAGCTGTTATATCCATGTCCAGCAGACTCGGTAATCCAGCACAGAGTCCAGTGATCTGGGTGTAGCTCAGACCAAAGAGGCAGGCCAAGGCAAGCAGCTGCCTAAAACCCAGTGGAGGTCCTTGTGGCAATTTCTCTTGTTCTGCTAGTAGCTGCAGTTCCATCTCTGGCCAGCTTGCATGGGTGGCGCTGAAGCACACCTAAGAGCAGGCCATTGGCTCTGGCAAGACATTCCGATGGCAAAGGTGGTTTTTATGGCTAGAAGTCCTTAGCAAGCACTTTACAACCATAATAAAAATCAGGGCACAATTTGTCTAACCCGTAGAAAGTGATTGCCTAATAGGCTTTGGAATTTCAGACCTTTCAAGTGCATTGTGACTATTTCGGTGTTTAAATGAAAATAGGTACCAATCTGAAACTCAAACGCTTACGGTGAATGGAATTGGATTATTGTCTCCAGCACCCGGCCTTCCTTGCCTCCTGGCTGATTACCTGTCATATCTGGAGACCATTGTTTATAAAGAAAAGAAAAGAAAAGAAAAGAAAAGAAAAGAAAAGAAAAGAAAAAGATGCTACATGAATTCGCTAGGAGTGAATCAATAGAAAAGGTGTGACATTCGAGAAAGAGATCAAAACCAAAATAAGGCAATGATTTCTGAGTTTGTTTTGCTGGGTTTTTTAAATTAAAACTGTAAGTCCATTTCCCAAGATTAATGTCACCGTAGAATAATAATAATAATAATAATAATAATAATAATAATAATAATAATAATAATTGTACCCTGCCCATGTGCTTGGTGTATGTTTAAATTTAAACTAAATGCTTTCAACTGGTTTTAATATTATATTTGCCCTGAGACCTTAGGGCGTGAAGGGAGGGTATAGAATAATAATATAATGTAAAAATTAGCTTTGATTTCAATGAAAGTATGGTTGTTGTTGTTTTTTCTCAAAAATAGATTATTATTTTTTAAAAAATTGTGTAATACAGCTGCTGGATCTCCTGTGGTTCAGATTCTGAGGCAGAAGGGGGTGGAATCTAAGGGTGAAGTGTCTGGAGATCAAGCGTTGGAGCCTTATGCGCTAACAGCAGGGCCTTGTGACTTTGGGTCATCCTTGTGGAGAACCAGAAGCCAATCAGGCCTGGGGGGAATGTCAACCAATCTGGAGAGAGTGGAAAGTTTAAAATTAGAGCCGGACAGTTAAGCTGTCAGATAGCGTTTGGCTAAACCCGGATAACACATGTTTAGGGCAGAGATAGTTTAGATTGGGCTCAAAAAGGACTAGCCTAGCCTAGGGATTAGCTGGGTGATCAAGGGTTTTCTAGGCAGGATAACTCAGATTGTTTCTCTGAAGTAAAGGAAAATATCCTAAAACGGGCTGGAAGTGTTTTACTAGTTTGGTATAAATCACCATTCAAGGAAGAATCTAGTTTACTTCTGTAAAGTGTTGTGTAAAGTAACCGTTCCACTTTTACCCTCATGAAGTATGTTTAAATAAGATTCCAACGAAATGTACGCAGAAAGATCTGAAGGAAGTAAAAAGACAGACAGGACGAATTAGAAGAGAAATTACAGAAATAAATATGGCATAGGAGGAGATGTTGGATAATCTATCTACTTTGGAGATGAAGCAAAAAGAGCAAAATCTGAAATTCAGGGGTCTCCCGGAGACGCCAAATGAGAATATAAGAGCTAAAATAATAAGAGAATTGGCTGGGTGGATGGAACTAAGAGAAGAAAATATTGGCCCAATGATAATGAATGTCTTTAGAATAAAGGTTAGATCAGTGAAAGCAAGGGCAAAAAAGCTTCCGAGAGATGTTCTAGTTATGTTTAACTCAATGGCCATAAGAAATGAAATACTGAGACTGAATTACAACAAAAATTTATGCATAGATGGAGTGAAAATCTTGATTTTTAGGGAGATTCCTGCCAGGTTTCTGAAACGAAGGGGCATTTATAAACAAATGGTGAGTCTACTGAAAAGGAATGGAATTCAGCATAGATGGGAATTCCCAGAAGGAATCTCTTTTTACTTTAAAGATAAAAGATTCAAACTAACTAGCCCCCAAGAGCTAGAAAAATTCTCCAGAAGATACAACAAAGAGTTAGGGAGGATAGAAAAAACAAAACCGAGACGGGAACAGAAAGAGGAAGGAAAGGAAAAGGAGAAAGAAGAAGAACAACAGGAAGAAGAGGAGGAACAAGAAGAGAGAGAAGAATCAGAAGAAGAAGACAACAACAAAGAACAGTAAACTTAGCGCAACTGAGTGAGAACTCTTAGATAAAAGAAATAATGAAACTGAAAGTATTTTCTTGGAATGTTAATGGGATGAACAATAGAAATAAGAGAGGAAAAAATAGTCATGTTTTGATTAAGTGAAACCTGGATATCATATGTCTGCAAGAAACACATGTAGCAAAAAAACATAAAAGAATTTTAAGTAATAAAAAACTGGGCCAAGAGTTTGTTGTGTAAGACTTGAACAAAAAAAGAGGTGTGGTAATATATGTAAAAGAGAGGCATGACCCAAAATTAATTTTTAAGGAAGATGAGGGAAGAATAATGATTGTACAAATTGGGTTTCAAGGGGAGAAATGGCTGATTGTGGGGTTTTATGCACCAAACAATAAGAAAGCTGAATTTTATACAAAGTTGAATGAATTAATGTTAGAGTATTTAGATCAGAAACTGATATTACTGGGCGATTTTAATGGATTGGTGGTACTGGACGTAGATAGACTAACAAAGAGGCGAGATACTTATAAAGGTAAACTGCCGAAGGCCTTCTTTGATATGGCCAATACATTGGGAATAATGGACATTTGGAGATTAAGGAATCCAACAGTAAGACAATTCTCATTCCAATCTGAACCAAACCAAAGCTTCAGCAGAATAGATCAGATCTGGGTTTCTAAGATCTTAACACTGAGAGTTACCAGAATTAGAATCCTCCCAAGAACTCTGTCAGATCATAATCCGTTATATATGGAATTAAAAGGAAAAGACCCTTCTACACATAGATGGAGAATGAATGAGAGTTTATTTAATGATCAGAGAGTAGTGGAAACTGCAAAAGAGACAATAGCAGATTATTTTAAATGGAATTTAAATAAAGAAACACCAATTGAAACAGTCTGGGACGCGAGTAAAGCAGTCAAGAGGGGCTTCCTGATACAAAAAAAACAGCTTCCAGAAAAGAGGGAGAGAGAAGAAGAAAGAAGAGATCCTGTCCCAGTTCATGGAGAATGAAAAACAGCTAATAACAAATCCTAAAGATGAAATAATAAAACAAAATATAAAAATGTTGCAGTCTCAGTTCTCCATGGTAGTGGGACAGGAGATCGAATGGAAAATAAAAGCCATTGTTGTAAATAAAAATATGCCCTCATTCCCTTATGGGGTATCCAAGAGCCCATATAGAGTCCTTACATAGGTTCCCTATTGGTAGGAGAAAATAACAGAGGCCAACCAGAGAATATTGAGAAGCAAAGCAGCTAGTAAGCTTGATCTTTATTGATCTGTTGCAACAGGGTACTCCCCTCACACGCAGGAGAGGAGGAGGACCCAGAACAATGCTGTGCAAGGGTTTATAAAGACTTTTGAAATTCCCATTCTGTAGATCAAGACCACCCCCAGAAACATTATGCATACATCACAGAAGGGGTGTAACCTAAGACCACCCCTCAGATACATCCCACCTACATCAGAGAAATTTAAATGTTGTTTTTCTCTTGTCCTTGTTTATCTTCTGTCTGGCAGGTTACTTGATTGGATTTCCTGGGGAGCCTGGCCATTCTTTTGTAGTGGTAAAATACTTATTTCCTGGGCCAGGTCACAGGCTCACACCTTGTATCTTAAATGTGTCCTTAAGACAGGATTTGTGAGGAAAGAGACAATGGGGGGACTTTTCCATTTTGACCATGCAGAGAAACATTTGCTCAGTTTAGGAATCAAAATGGTTCCAGGTTGGCTTTCCTGTGCTGATCTATGTACATGTGGTTATGAACATTGCCATATATCTAAGACCATAACATTCCTATCACATTATCCCCCCTTTGGGGCTAGAATTTTTCTTAAAAATTTTTGCCCCACAAATAATAACATCGTATGTTGTAAATGGATGCCTTTGTATAAATATATCATATAAAAATAACATATGTTGCATTTTGTTACTAAATTACTTGTGGCATTCTAGTTCTTGGGAGAAACATTTTCTCAATAGTGGCTATGCTTTACATTTAGCAGGAAGGTCCACTAATGACTGAAAAATGCAGTTGGTGTTTTGTTCATCACCATTTTTGTGTGTTTCTCAGGTGTCAAGCTAGCTCTTCTGTGGTCTCACACCGGCATAGTGCTACAGCAACACATCCTCTCTGTTGAATCCCCTCGGGGCTTTCATTTAACCATGTCGCCTGGCATTCACCATAGCTGCCACAGGTTTGGACATCTCATGAGAGAGAAGTCTTCGCCTTGGCCTTTCTATGGGATTTTATTATTTTAATGGCGTTGGTCTTGCACTCTAGGAAATTGCTCACTTGCACTTAAAGGACCAAAAAGCTAATTGCAGCCTGGATACACTTGCCCAATTCAAACTGAGTCCAATTTGAATTTATCTTGCCCCATGGTTCTCAACTCTTCAAACCATTCTGTTAAAAGAAACGCATTCTTAAAAAGGGCACTTATCCAAATAAGTCAATTTAACTCTATAAGGGATCATTCCTGCTAAACCAAAGCATATCCACCTTCATGTTATCTGGGCTTTCATGGATCTTGAAACTTCTCCTTGGTAAAATCAAAATTCGGTAGAGAAGAGTAAGCACACAATTTGGTTGTCCAATTGAGATGAAAAAAATGAGAGCAATTATGGGGGGAAACCTTAAGATTCACTGTGTGCAATCTGGGGGGGGGAAACTATATGAAAATGATATGCAGATGTTAGCAAAATAAAATAAAATAAATAATGTGTTGGAAATATAAACAAAGTGAAGGAACCTTATTCCACGTATGGTGGACGTGTCCTCAAATAAATAAAATTTGAGACATGATCTACACCCATTTCCATTTGGCATTCTAATAATAAAGAGTGTTGCTTCAAAACTACCTGATAAAACATGGTTCCAAGAATACTTGGTTGTGGTTAGATTAATTTCACAGCTATACGGGAAATCCAAGATTAATAAATAAATACAGAACAATTGCTACTTAAAGACAGTACTGAATCTGCAAGAGATACAGAAGTCATAGAAGAGATTCAAAATAGTTTTCTGGAACAGAAAGAAAGTGACTGCAAAGAGAGAAAGAAATAGTAAAAAAGTAATTTCTTTCTGGGAACTTCGTGTATAGAAAAAACAAATCACTATTTGTGTCCTTTGAATAAAAAAAAAATTTTTTTGTGACAAAATAAAAATAAATAAATAAATGGGCACACTGCAGAGTGCCAGGTGGGACAAGCAAATATGATCACCAGTTGACTTAATCTAAATATAGCCTGCTCTATCAGAAAGCATGTAATATGAGAATCCTCCATGAAAAAACTTGGGGTGTAAGCCAAACCCTTCTGTTGTTCATAGTTATGCACCCTACATTATACAGAAACAATTACACACAGAATTTTGCCCCCACCCCCTTTGTGGAAATAACACACTGTCAGACACATTTCAACATTCCTACATAATAACAAAAAAAACACCTAATCAAATATCAGTTGCATATCTTGAGACAATTGTGATCTTCTCAATCCTGGAGCACAGTTTTTAAGGTTCAAAAGTGGCAAAATGTCCTTGCAATTCAACTCCTCCCCCCTTTGTCAGCCCCACTCCTCCGTCAGTCTATATACTTTGAAAGAGATAGCTGTGGGCATTTTGAAAACTGTTGTTGCAGGTCTTGTGATGGCGAAGAACTGAGTTGAGGGGTTGTTGCTGCCTTTTCATCATTGCATATCTGTAGAAGTGATATCCTGTAAGGGGGCAGGGTTTTGGGGGGACTTAAAAGACAAAAGGAAGGATCAAAAGCCCCCTCCCCAAGAAAATCTCCTTGAGTTATTAGCTGCAAATAATAAAATCTTAGCATGTTAAGCATTTTACTCAATTTAATATTATTATCACATTTTCATATAATTACTGTTATTATCTGCTAAGTTTGTTTGTTTTCCTTCACTTAGTTTTGTTGTTGTTGTTTTTTTCATGTTGTTAAATAAAAATTACTCCACATGTATAGAAAGAGAACTGTAAAAAATAAAAAAAAAATAAAAAAATAAAGCAAAAAATTAGATTACCAGTCAGATGAAAACAGATTTGACACAAAGACATCAGATTTAGAAAAGAATTATTATTAAATAATACAAAGATATTATCAAAACCACACAGATTACTACTGGACTAAAAAATGGGAAAACAATGGAAAAAGGCTTAAAATTCAGCATGTGCTATCTGATAAGTAGAACTTGATGAAAATGACTTTCAACATGTGATGGACATGTCCCCAAAGTCACACACACACACACACACACACAGACCTATGAGGAACCAAAAAAAAAAAATGCTAAGACACACAATTTTTTTTAAGAAACCTGAAGTAACCTGAAGTAATCAAAAACTGATTAATAAATGAACAGATTATTTGTAACCTAAAAAATGTGTCAAAGCCACAAAGAGATAGAGGGAAATAAACTAATATGGCAGGGATTCAGACTTGTTTTGCTGAACAGAAAGAAAGTGACTGGCTTTAAGGGAAGAAAGACGAAAAGAAATACAAATGCATTTATATATAGAGTATTTAAATCACTGTTTGCATCCCCTCATTATCATTCGTGCTGTGGGAGAAAAGAAGGGACAAACACTTTGTTAATGGGGTTCACATATCCTGTTAAAAGGGAAAATTATTTCATGTGAGAAGTCAGTCAAGAAATGCTGTTCCTAAAATGCATAGGCATACACACACACACACACAAAAACTGTTATAAAATTTAAATCCCATTGGGGAGGCAAACTACTCAAGAGAGGAACTCACAGTGGGAGTGCTTTGATATTTACCTGTGAAAAGAATTTGGCATGTTAATCATGTTAAGATTTGAAGCTACTTAACACCTTTTGTCTTACGTAGCCCCTGGAGCAAAAGAGACATTAAGGGTGATTTCCCTTAGTGGCTCCAAGTTTTTACATAAGGAAATTTGGATAAATTTTCCCGTTCAGCCCAAGCTCCTCTCACTCCCTACAGTTCCCCCTCCTTCCTCTATCTCTCTCCCCCCTTTGTTGCTGATCTAGCCTCTGTGCATGTGCAGAGTTCATGTCTCAGCAAACCTTTTATACTATTGAAAATGTTGAAATCTTTGGCTAAATTACCATTTGAATAAAGGAAATGAAGGGTAAGGAGTAGATTTAAAAAATAGGGTTAGATTTTTTAAACAAAAAAGAGAAACTGAGCAATTAAAGTATTCAATAAAGTTAGCAATTGTAGCCCAAGCAAAAAGGACTGCTTCCTTTATGTACAGGAAAGGGCTAATATCCCTCTGGTCATTCGCGGAACAATGCCACGCCCTTATATATGGGGGGAAATGGCCAGAGTCAGAATTCATAAGATTTTTAATATTCCCAATCATTTCAGCCTTACCATTTGCAGACAAATTTTTTTCTGCCCTTTATTTACAGGATAAATGGTCAAGACTCATATGTATTTGATGTGCTTAAACTTTGAATTGACTTTGAAGTCTGATTTTTTTTAATAGTAGACAAAATGATAAACACTGTAATCACTCAAATGCTTGATATTCTCAGTTGTGCTTCGGCTTCACCTCTCATGTTTTAAAACTAAAGAGCAAAGCTAGGCTGAATTTCAACTCCATCACCACACCAGAATTTAAGAATTACCCTCAAATCCTCCAATGCTTGCAGACACATGTCCTTCCACACAGCCTCAAATTGGGAGAGCTAAAAGGGACCCTGGGGTCATCTAGTCCAACCCTCTAAAATATTGGGTTCACAGCAAGATTTCAAAGCAAGATTTGCACTACCAAAAAGACATATACATTTAAGTACAGATTTTCAACTGGGAAAGGAAACATCTATGCTCCTATCATGTACTAAGGAAGAGGAAAAGAAAAGTACCCAACTTTATACAGAACCCTTTTAGCAGATCTTGAGATAGTTTGAGTGAGAGTGCAAGTTCCTAGAGAAATTATCTTTAAAGGAAGATTGAAGTGAACATTTTTCCTAAGACAGGGAGAGGATCTCTTATAAAGCATAGTTAAAACAGCCATAGATTTGATTTAAAAGGAATACAAATTGACAATTTTGAATAGTAAGCCTAATCTATGCCCCCCCCCTTTTCAGTTTCCTTTAAAGGAAGCTTACTCGGGAGTAAATTTACCTGGCACAGAAGTAAGAAGAAAAAAAAAACCCTGAAAGAGACAGAATGAAACAAGGAGGGGCATTTTCTAAGAAAAGAGGCCAGGAAGTCTTATAGAGACTGATATCAGGAGCCTTACAATAACTCTTCTGTCCAACCAAATCAAAGTTAAAACTGGATATTTTTCTTAGAAGGAAGACCATACTTTCATAGGCATATGCTTAATGAAGTACATACAAGGAGGAAGACTCTTTTGAGCCTCTCTCAAATAACAAACATTTGCACACTTCATTCTCAATTTTTGTCTTGTTTAAGATTGATAAGGCTCAACATGGCTTCCTTAAGATTTAAAATTTTGGAGCAAGCTTGCATTTTTATTTTACAGTAGATGGCACATTTAAGATAAGCAGCTGCTGGATGTTACCTAAGTACAATTTAAACACTGGAAAAACGTTTCTCAAACACAAATTGAAGGGGACTGTCAGAGTCCAGGCGGGAAGTAAGCACCAACTGGGCTTCTTTCCCATCAGGAGTCTGCAGGTTCATTTCTTTTGATTGAGGTGCACCCATTTTAAGAATTTTAATAGTGCTAGCTTTTACTTTTATACTGCAGTCGGGGTTTTATCCCCACTTTTCAGGAAACACAATAAATAACCCACAGTACACTCAATTTGGACAACTCCGAGAATTAGTACTGTGACACACCGCCGTTCGTCTGGCCTGACTTACTAGGCTGGTACAGCTGTTGGCCTTTCCTGGCTACTAAGCTAACAGTGCGGTCAGCGATCTCAAACCCCCCCCCTTTGGTCATTACTCAGCCAGGGAGCCCACAGCAACCTCCTGCCTCTTACAATCTAACCTGAGAGTTCCCTACTGGACGCTTGCGTAGCGCAGTGCCAGATTGGGACTCAGAAATGACAAAGAAGGAAAGGAATCAGGTGCCCTTGCTTTCTCTGCTCACAGGTCATCTCTAACAAAGATCGCCATGGCAGAGGTGCGGCTGCACCTGGGAGTTATAGTTTTCAGAACAGAAGAAAAAGCACAACCTTTTTCTGGGCAAAACTCCGAAGGAATAGGTCGGCATATAGACTGTAGAAGGGAAATGAAAGAAGTCACACACAACTTTTGCCTGGGCATACTCCGAAGGGCTAGGGCTGGTGTTGAGATCGAGGTGACAGAAAGGAGAAGGCAATTTTTAGATGAGGAAAAAAGTAGAAATTTTAGATTTGAAGGGAAAAGGAAGAATTAAAGAATTTTGGTTGCTGTGGTTTAGAGAACCCAACCCACTACCCGTGTTTCCTACTTAATACTCACTTCCGCATGCGCTGTTCCTGGTGATCCCACGATCTCTTGACTGGTTGTTTAAGGCCGGCCTGATCAAGCGTTGCTTCCTCTGGTTAGCCCCGCTGAACCTCCAGTTATTTCCAGACCCTGGGATCGATGGAAGACTGGCTATTCCTCCTGGCAAACTGCCTGGTGCGCGCTGGATAACCAGTCCTTCCTCGCTTCCAGAATCCGGGTAACCAAAAGTCCCTTCGTGCATGGTCGCCATCTGTTGTAAATAAAAATATGCCCTCATTCCCTTATGGGGTATCCAAGAGCCCATATAGAGTCCTTACATAGGTTCCCTATTGGTAGGAGAAAATAACAGAGGCCAACCAGAGAATATTGAGAAGCAAAGCAGCTAGTAAGCTTGATCTTTATTGATCTGTTGCAACAGGGTACTCCCCTCACACGCAGGAGAGGAGGAGGACCCAGAACAATGCTGTGCAAGGGTTTATAAAGACTTTTGAAATTCCCATTCTGTAGATCAAGACCACCCCCAGAAACATTATGCATACATCACAGAAGGGGTGTAACCTAAGACCACCCCTCAGATACATCCCACCTACATCAGAGAAATTTAAATGTTGTTTTTCTCTTGTCCTTGTTTATCTTCTGTCTGGCAGGTTACTTGATTGGATTTCCTGGGGAGCCTGGCCATTCTTTTGTAGTGGTAAAATACTTATTTCCTGGGCCAGGTCACAGGCTCACACCTTGTATCTTAAATGTGTCCTTAAGACAGGATTTGTGAGGAAAGAGACAATGGGGGGACTTTTCCATTTTGACCATGCAGAGAAACATTTGCTCAGTTTAGGAATCAAAATGGTTCCAGGTTGGCTTTCCTGTGCTGATCTATGTACATGTGGTTATGAACATTGCCATATATCTAAGACCATAACATTCCTATCACACCATGAGACAAAAAATTTTTGAATCGGCCAAGAAAGTTGGGAGATTCTTGGCGTGGCAAATAAAAGCAAGACAAAAACAGAACACAATTTGTAAAACAAAAGATGGGGATAAAATGATTGAGGACCCGAAAGAAATTAGAAAAGTATTTCAGAGATTCTATAGAGATCTTTATAGGAAAGATAAAGAAGATAATAAGAGAATAGAAAAGTATATCCAAGACCATAAATTACATCAAATCTCAAAAGAAGAAAAAAGAATGCTTAACCAGGAGATAACAGAACAAGAGGTCATGAAGGCAATAAAAAGAATGAAAATAGGGAAGGCCCCAGGACCGGACGGTATCTCAGCAAAGTATTATAAAACACTATCGCAATACCTGACACCTGTTTTAAGTGAAGTAATGAATAAAGTCTTAAGAGAAGGAAGGATGCCAAATACCTGGAAAGAAGCCTATATTACATTGATCCCGAAGAAAGAAGTGGATATACTAGATGTAAAAATTTTTAGACCAATTTCGTTATTGACTAACGACTATAAGTTATTTGCGGATATACTAGCGAATAGACTAAAAATGGTGTTAAATAAGGTGATACACAAAGACCAAACAGGCTTTTTGACGGGGAGGCAACTAAGGGACAATGTAAGAAACTTGATAGATATAATTGAATATCTTGAAGTCAGAAATGAGAAACAGGCAGTACTAATGTTTATAGACGCGGAAAAAGCGTTTGATAATGTTTCTTGGCATTTCATGAAAGAAAACTTTAAAGTATTAGGAATTGGTGAAAATTTTTTGAGAGGCACGATCTATTCGGACCAAAAAGCAAAGTTAATAATTAATAACAACATATCAGATAATTTTGAGATAACTAAAGGTACTAGGCAGGGATGTCCTTTGTCTCCCTTGTTATTTATTACAATCCTAGAGGTCTTGAACAAGAAGCTAAGAGAATCATCAGAAGTCAGAGGCATTAATGACCTAGTCTTAACATTGGAAGAACCAAGACAAAGTGTAAAAGAGGCAATAAAAAGAATGGAAGAGTTTGGGAAGGTATCAGGGTTTAAACTCAACAAAAACAAGACGAAAATGCTAGCAAAAAAATTGAAGAAAGAAGAGATGGAAGAATTACAAGCAGACTCAGGGATTGCGATAGCTAAAAAAATAAAATATTTAGGAATTTGGATGACAACAAAAAATATAAACTTGTACAAGGACAATTATGAGGCTGTATGGAAAGAAATTAAGAAAGATATGGATATATGGAGCAGACTAACATTGTCACTATTAGGCAGAATCTCTGTGATAAAAATGAATATACTACCCAGATTGCTATTTCTATTTCAAGCAATACCAGTGGTAAAAGGGATAAGACAATTTAAGGATTGGCAAAAAAATTTAGCAAAATTTGTCTGGCAGGGGAAAAGGCCAAGGATAAAAATGAAGATACTAGTAGATAAGAAAGAGAGAGGAGGTTTTGATTTACCAGACTTGACTTTATATTATGAAGCTTCGTGCTTGGTATGGTTAAAAGATTGGCTGACTTTAGAAAACACTGACTTATTAGATTTAGAGGGCCACGGCAATAGATATGGTTGGCATTCGTACCTATGGTATAACAAAGTAAAGGTACATAAAGGTTTTCTGAACCATGTGATTAGGAAATCTTTATATGAAGTATGGGATCAGAATAAAAACCTCCTAGAAAGAAAGACACCGTGGTGGATATCACCAGTTGAGGTGCTGCCAACAAAAACATGGAGGGGGAAAGAGTAACATATGAGGATATTACTAGGAAAACAGACCAAAGGATAAAGCTCAAACCATATGACCAAATTGAAAAGATGTTAACAGGGTGGCTGCAATACCATCAGATTAGTGACTTACTAAAGGAAGATAAAAAGAGAAATGGGTTCGAAGATAAAAAATCAAAATTACAAATCGAGTTAATAGATTGTAAATATTTTTTTTATCAAGAATGTACAGTTTATTGCTAGAATGGTATACAAAAGATGAAGAAGTAAAGGAATCAATGATAAAATGGGCAACTGATATTGGGCATAACATTGAATTGGATGCGTGGAAAAGATAATGGCAGGAGGGTTCGAGATTCACAGGATGCATGGCTTTAAAGGAAAACTTGCTAAAAATGATGTATAGATGGCATTTGACGCCAGTAAAATTAGCTAAAATGTATAGAAAAAAAGAAAGAAAGTGTTGGAAATGTAAAAAGGCAGATGGGGACTATTTCCATATGTGGTGGACCTGCGATAAGGTAAAAATTTTTTGGGAATCAATTTCTAACGAACTCAAAAAAATATTTAGATATACTTTCTCCAAAAGACCGGAAGTGTGTCTATTAGGTTTAATAGGAACAGAAATTAAAATGGGAGATCAAAATTTGTTCATGTATGCTACAGCTGCCGCGAGAACCCTTCTGTCCCAAAGATGGAAAGTACAAGATATACCAACTATCCAGGAGTGGCAGATGAAGTTGACAGAATATGCAGAGCTTGCCAAACTGTCAGGGAGGATCCGGGACCAGGAAGATCAAAGATACCAAAATAACTGGAGTAAATTTATTGACTATTTAAAGAAGAACTGTAAAGAGGTCAAAACACTAGCAGGACTGACATAATACCTCCAATGTATAATAGTACTAATATGAGAATGATGTGCGCGATGTAAAGGGGTTAAATATACCGGTTGTGGGGAGGGAGGGGGGTCATGACTCGGCAGAGTCAAAGGGAATGTATGGTGTTGATACAATTTGTTGGAAAAGAATATGTAAGGAAAACAATAAAAATTTACTTGTGGGGGGAAAAAAGATTCCAGTTTTGTTCTCAACATGCCTCATCCTTACTTTGCTCCTCTGATTGAGGGACAAGTGGTCTCAAGTTTTCCCTTTATGTTATAAGAGCCCTTGCTGTGTTGAGATTTAAAAATACAAATTATGCAACGAAGTGTGGGAATACAGGCTATTAGATCTTGAAACTATGCCCTTCTAAGTTCCTTCCAAAGTTCCCCTCTTCTTACAGCATAGAAAAAGACCATGTGTTTGGTAAGTTCAAAATTGTTATAAACGCTCCAAAGGTCAGATTCATGTGCTTTTCCACACACCAGTCAGAAAACATAGGCAGTAAAACTTGGCTTAGTTAGAGTCATGAAAATTCCTAAATTATTGGTATAGAAACACAATAATGGATTGTAAAAGCCATACAGTCTGAGCATGGAGCAACCACCTTAGACCTCTTTACATGCTGAGCTTTTCAGGTGGGGAACAAAATAGTTTCTCCCAAGGTGAAACTGGCAGGAAAGCTTATTGCTTACATTAATTAGATTTAAGCATGTTGGATATATGAGGTTGGTTATCCCACATGCTACTGGATATTAGGAAACACTACCAAATGCTGAGAATCTCAGACCTTCAGAACCATCATGTTCCCTAGCTCCCAGCTTTATTGAGGGAGGGTTGATGCAAGCCTAATGGCACCAGTCAGGGCAAATAAACAGGGTCACCTGGAGGCAGCCGTTCCATCTGATTGCCTCATGAGCAGGGCTCATTTGGCCATCTTTGCTGGAGGCCCAGCTGCTCCTTAGAGAGAATCATAGAATCATAGAATCATAGAGTTGGAAGAGACCACAAGGGCCATCAAGTCCAACCCCCTGCCAAGCAGGAAACACCATCAGAGCACTCCTGACATATGGTTGTCAAGCCTCTGCTTGAAGACCTCCAAAGAAGGAGACTCCACCACACTCCTTGGCAGCAAATTCCACTGTCAAACAGCTCTTACTGTCAGGAAGTTCTTCCTAATGTTTAGGTGGAATCTTCTTTCTTGTAGTTTGGAACCATTGCTCCGTGTCCGCTTCTCCGGAGCAGCAGAAAACAACCTTTCTCCCTCCTCTATGTGACATCCTTTTATATATTTGAACATGGCTATCATATCACCCCTTAACCTCCTCTTCTCCAGGCTAAACATGCCCAGCTCCCTTAGCCGTTCCTCATAAGGCATCGTTTCCAGGCCTTTGACCATTTTGGTTGCCCTCCTCTGGACACATTCCAGTTTGTCAGTGTCCTTCTTGAACTGTGGTGCCCAGAACTGGACACAGTACTCCAGGTGAGGTCTGACCAGAGCAGAATACAGTGGCACTATTACTTCCCTTGATCTAGATGCTATACTCCTATTGATGCAGCCCAGAATTGCATTGGCTTTTTTAGCTGCCGCGTCACACTGTTGGCTCATGTCAAGTTTGTGGTCAACCAAGACTCCTAGATCCTTTTCACATGTACTGCTCTCAAGCCAGGTGTCACCCATCTTGTATTTGTGCCTCTCATTTTTTTTGCCCAAGTGCAATACTTTACATTTCTCCCGCTTAAAATTCATCTTGTTTGTTTTGGCCCAGTTCTCTAATCTGTCAAGGTCGTTTTGAAGTGTGATCCTGTCCTCTGGGGTGTTAGCCACCCCTCCCAGTTTGGTGTCATCTGCAAATTTGATCAGGATGCCCTTGAGTCCATCATCCAAGTCGTTGATAAAGATGTTGAATAAGACGGGGCCCAAGACAGAACCCTGTGGCACCCCACTAGTCATTCTTCTCCAGGATGAAGAGGAACCATTGATGAGCACCCTTTGGGTTTGGTCAGACAGCCAGTTACAAATCCACTGAGTGGTAGCATAGTCAAGTCCGCATTTTACCAGCTTCTTTACAAGAATATCATGGGGCACCTTGTCAAATGCCTTGCTGAAATCAAGGTAGGCTACATCCACTGCGTTCCCTTCATCTACCAGGCTTGTGATTCTGTCAAAAAACGAGATCAGGTTAGTCTGACATGACTTATTTTTCAGAAATCCATGCTGACTATTGGTGATCACAGTATTCCTTTCTAGGTGCTCACAGACTGTTTGCTTAATGATCTGCTCCAGAATCTTCCCTGGTATTGATCTTCCCTGAATCTTCCCTGGTATTTTTTTTTTAATAAATATTTATTGAGATTTTTAAATACAAATGCAAAATTAGTAAACAATATAACATGTTTCATAACATAATTTCATAACTTCTTTGGACTCCCTCATGTCTCCCACTCCCACTTACATCATTATAAATTTTTGCCAGCAATTTATCAACTTGTTTGAAATCTTATGTCCCGCTCATTTAAATATAATTTAATAATTCTCCAAAAAAGTTTATATTTTCCTCAGTCTCACTTATCATCCTAATTCCAACTATTTTAATGGTGCTCAATTGTTTGTGATCTAGCATCCTTATTAACATTCAACCAAATTACAATATTTTTGTAGATAAATCTTGAATTTCTTCCAGTCTTCTTCAACCCTCTCCTCTCCCAGGTCTCGGATTCTGCCGGTCATCTCAGCCAGTTCCATATAGTCTATCAGTTGCATCTGCCATTCTTCCATGTGGGTAGATCTTGTGAGAGTTCAGAACTTAACTGGTTAAGTGTTCTGAGGTGTGCGTCACTTTCTGACGTCAGCTTTAGAAGCTGGGAGGAGTCTGGGAGGAGACTGTACTTTCTGTTCTGTGTTTGAGAGAGACGGACATGTTTTCTCTCTGTGTGTTTGAGAGAGAGACATGGCTGCAAGCAGCGATGGGCTGAAATGTTCCAATAAAGAGCTGTAAATAGACGAACCTGTCTGTGTATGCTTGCATGGAGAAAAGGAGAAAAAGACTGCTTTACACCGCTGTATGCTACTCTGCTAAGCCGTGGCTAAAGAGACAGCAGAATTTGTTGCGCAGCTAGGAAGGAAGTGTGCTGGACGCTGTAAACGACTGATTGGGATCGTAAAGCTATCAGAGGCCACGGCTCAACGATCGAGCTCCAAAGATCGTTATCTCAGAGATCTTGGGTTTTCCAATATTTAGCGATGAGTATCCTTGCTGCCGTTGTTGCATACAAAAAAAAAGTTCTGTCCTTCTTTATCACCCTCTGGCTGACAATACCCAGAAGAAAGGCCTCTGGTTTCTTAAGGAAGGTATACTTAAATACCTTTTTCAATTCATTATATATCATTTCCCAGAAAGCCTTCACTCTAGGGCACGTCCACCAGAGGTGAAAGAATGTTCCTTTATTTTCTTTACATTTCCAACATTTATTATCAGACAGATGGTATATTTTGGCAAGTTTAACTGGGGTCATGTACCATCTATATATCATTTTCATTACATTTTCCTTCAAAGCATTACAAGCAGTGAAGTTCAACCCAGTGGTCCACAACCTTTCCCAGTCTTCAAACATGATATTATACCCAATGTCCTGTGCCCACTTTATCATAGCCGATTTAACCGTTTCGTCTTGTGTGTTCCATTTTAACAGCAAGTTATACATTCTTGAAAGTACCTTAGTCTTAGGTTCTAACAGTTCTGTTTCCAATTTCGATTTCTCCACCTGGAACCCTAACTTTTTGTCATTTTTAAAGACTTCTTTAATCTGAGCGTAGTGTAACCAGTCTCGCACTTTATCCTTTAATTTCTCCAAACTCTGCAATTTCCAATTGTCTCCATCTTTTTCTAGTATTTCCCAATATTTTGGCCATTTGGCCTCCATATTGGGTCTTTTTCGGGCCTTAGCTTCCAGAGGTGAAAGCCACCTTGGAGTTTTGTTTTCCAATAAGTCTTTATATTTTGTCCAGACATTAAACACTGCTTTTCTGACAATATGGTTCTTAAAGGCCTTATTGATCTTAACCTTGTCATACCATAAGTATGCATGCCAACCAAAAGCGTTATTAAAACCTTCCAGGTCCAATACGTCAGTGTCTTCGAGAAGTAGCCAATCTTTTAGCCAGCAGAAAGCTGCGGCCTCATAATACAACTTTAGGTCTGGCAGGGCAAAGCCCCCTCTTTCTTTCGCATCAGTTAATATCTTAAACTTAATTCTGGGCTTTTTGCCCTGCCAGACAAACTTGGAGATGTCTCTCTGCCACTTCCGGAAGCACTCCGTCTTGTCCACAATCTGCAGTGTTTGGAACAAAAACAGCATTTTTGGCAGTACATTCATCTTGATAGCAGCAATTCGGCCTAACAAAGAAAGTTTCAGTTTTGTCCAACTATCTAAGTCTCTCTTAATTTCTGACCAACATTTTTCATAGTTATCCTTAAATAGACTCAGATTTTTTGCTGTTATGTTTACCCCTAGGTACTTTACTTTTTTAACCACTTTTAATTCTGTCTCTCTCTGAAACCGTTCTGACTCTGTATCTGTCAAATTTTTTTCCAATACCTTGGTTTTCTGTTTGTTTAATTTAAAACCCGCTACCCGACCAAAGTCTTGAATCAATTGTAATACTCTTTTCGTACAGTGGTGCCCCGCAAGACGAATGCCTCGCTAAATGAAAAACCCGCAAGACGAAAGGGTTTTCCGATTTTTTAGCGGCTTCACAAGACGAATTTCCCTATGGGCTTGCTTCGCAAAACGAAAGCCCATAGGGAAATCTCCGGGGACAGCGGGGAACCCTCCTCCCACCGCAAGCCCCGGGAAGAGAGGAGAAGCTGCGCGCCTTCCCCTCTGTTCCCGGACCTGTCCTGAAGGCTTGCGGTGGGAGGTCCGGGAACAGAGGAGAAGGCGCGCAGCTTCTCCTCTCTTCCCGGGGCTTGCGGTGGGAGGAGGGTTTTTCCTCCCCACCGCCAACATTCAGAAGGCTGTTCTGAAGGCTGGCGGTGGGAAGAAAAGCCCTTCTCCCGCCTCCAGCCTTCAGAAGAGTTCCCCGCAGGGCTCCCCAAGCTGTGAATGTCTGCCGCGTGCGAGGGGCGCTCTGCTTAAGAGCGCCCCTCGTGCGGGGCAGCAGGCTGCTATCCGCAGCTTGGAGAGCCCTGTGGGGAAGTCAGGGCTCCCCAAGCTGCAGATGTCTGCCCTGCCCGAGGGGCGCTCTGCTTAAGAGCGCCCCTCGTGCGGGGCAGCAGGCTGCTATCCGCAGCTTGGAGAGCCCTGTGGGGAAGTCCGGCAGGGCTCCCCAAGCTGCAGATGTCTGCCCCTCGTGCGGGGCAGCAGGCTGCTATCCGCAGCTTGGAGAGCCCTGTGGGGAAGTCCGGCAGGGCTCCCCAAGCTGCAGATGTCTGCCCCACCCGAGGGGCGCTCTGCTTAAGAGCGCCCCTCGTGCGGGGCAGCAGGCTGCTATTCGCAGCTTGGAGAGCCCTGTGGGGAAGTCCTGCAGGGCTCCCCAAGCTGCAGATGTCTGCCCCGCCCGAGGGGCGCTCTGCTTAAGAGCGCCCCTCGTGCGGGGCAGCAGGCTGCTATCCGCAGCTTGGAGAGCCCTGTGGGGAAGTCCGGCAGGGCTCCCCAAGCTGCAGATGTCTGCCCCGCCCGAGGGGCGCTCTGCTTAAGAGCGCCCCTCGTGCGGGGCAGCAGGCTGCTATCCGCAGCTTGGAGAGCCCTGTGGGGAAGTCCGGCAGGGCTCCCCAAGCTGCAGATGTCTGCCCCACCCGAGGGGCGCTCTGCTTAAGAGCGCCCCTCATGCGGGGCAGCAGGCTGCTATCCGCAGCTTGGAGAGCCCTGTGGGGAAGTCCTGCAGGGCTCCCCAAGCTGCAGATGTCTGCCCCGGGCGAGGGGCGCTCTGCTTCAGAGCGTCCCTCGCACCCGGCAGCAGGCTGCTATTCGCAGCCTAGGCAGCCCTGCAGGAACTCTTCTGAAGGCTGGCGGCGGGAGAAGGGCTTTTCTTCCCACCGCCAGCCTTCAGAAGGCTGTTCTGAAGCCTGGCGGTGGGGAGAAAAGTCCTCCCCCCCCACCAGCCTTCAGAAGAGGTCCGGGGAAAGACTGTCCCCGGACCTGGTCTGAAGGCGGTCTCCCTAGGAACGCATTAATTGATTTTCAATGCATTCCTATGGGAAACCGTGCTTCGCAAGACGAAAAACTCGCAAGAAGAAAAAACTTGCGGAACGAATTAATTTCGTCTTGCGAGGCACCACTGTACTAGATTCTGGCTCCTGCAGGGTCAAAACTAGGTCATCTGCAAAAGCTTTAAATTTATATTGTTTCGCTCCGACCTGAATTCCTTCCACCAACCGGTCCTCTCTAATCATATTCAAGAGCACCTCCAGGACCGAAATAAAAAGCAAAGGGGAAATGGGGCAGCCTTGTCGTGTTCCTTTTTCAATTTTAAACTCTTCTGTAACCACATTGTTAACTATCAATTTAGCCTTTTGTTCTGAATATATTGCATCAATCCCATTCTCAAAACCCCGTCCCACTCCCATTTCTTTTAAATTTCCCTTCATAAATTTCCAGGAAATATTATCAAAGGCCTTCTCCGCATCTATAAAAATTAGCACTGCTTTTGTATTTATATCTGTTTGCAAAAGTTCCAAGATGTCAATAATGTTCCTTGTATTAGCATACAAATGTCTACCTGGGAAAAAGCCTGCCTGGTCCTTGTGGATTACTTCATTTAAAACTTTTTTGAGTCTACTTGCCAAAATGTCTGCAAATATTTTGTAATCCACATTTAAAAGAGAGATGGGACGATAGTTCTTAAGTTGTGTCTTTTCAGCTTCCGATTTTGATATCAATGTGATAAAGGCTTCCTTCCACGATTCCGGCGCCCTCTTCCCCTCCATAATTTCATTGCTAACCTCCATCAGTGGTTGTATCAAGTAGTCTTTTAATGTCTTATAATACTTGGAGGTCAACCCATCTGGCCCTGGAGATTTGCCCAGTTGCATGTTCTGAATGGCTTGTTCAATCTCTTGTCGTGTTATTTTGCAGTTCAGGATTGATCTATTTTCTTGTGACAATTTTGGTAGTCCATTTTTTTCCAAAAATTGTTTGATCTCAACCTCATCTTGCGGCCCTTGAGTGTATAATTTTTTGAAGTATCTCTGGAAGCACTTTCTAATATCTACAGGGTTCTGAATATTTCTTCCTTCAATCTCTAAATTTGTAACTGTATTTAGTTTTTGTCTCCTCTTCAACTGCCAAGCTAGCAGTTTTCCACATTTATTCGCCGATTCAAAAGTTTTTTGTTTCATTAGTTTAACCTTCCACTCTATTTCCTGGTTTATCAATTTAGAATATTGAGCTTGATAAAGTTTAATTTCTCTCAGAGTCGGCTGTGACTTCGGATTTGATCTTAACTTCTTCTCTAATTCTTTAATTTTCTCCAATATCTTATCTTTTCTCTCATTTTGTGTCTTTTTCTTTACAGCATTCTGTTGTATCAAGAACCCCCTCATCACAGCCTTACTTGCATCCCAGATAATTCTTTTTTCCACCGTAGTGTTCATGTTTATCTCGAAGTAATCCTTCAAGGCTTTTTGGGCCTTCTTAATAATCTCCTGATCTCTAAACAAGTTGTCATTCATCTTCCATCTAAAGGAGCCGGTTGGTAATAGTGTCATGTCCATCTTTACTGCGTTATGGTCGGAGCAGGTCTTTGGGCAGATTTCCACCTTTCTGGCCTTGGGTGCCAGACCTCTAGATATCCATATTTGGTCGATTCTTGTCCAGGTTAGCTGGGCTTCAGAGAAAAATGTTCCCTCTCTTCCCAAGGGGTTCTTTGTTCTCCAGATGTCAATCAAATCCATATTGTCTGTCATTTCAAAAAAAGTCTTTGGTAGTCTGCCGTCTTTTGTGACATTTTGGCTTTGTGACTTATCCATGTTAGTTGATACAACCCCATTCATATCTCCCATCATAATGATGTTGTTGTAGTCCAGATAATCCAACATAGTCTCATGCAACTTCTTGTAAAATTCCGATTTCCCATCGTTGGGTGCATAAATTCCTAATATCAAAAGCTTCTCTCCTTGATGCTGTATCTCAATTGCCAAAATTCTTCCATGTTCATCTTTGAATAAAAATTTAGGTGACAGGCTCTCTTTTGCGTATATCACCACACCTCTCTTCTTTACTCTGTCTGAAGATATAAATTCCTGGCCAAGTCTTTTATTTATTAACACTTTTCTATGGAGCCTAGTCACATGTGTTTCTTGTAAACAAATAATGTCCAATTGTTCTTTTTTTAATATATGAAATATTTTCCTCCTTTTTCCGGGATGTTACAGCCATTTATATTCCAGCTCAAAAGTTGCAGAGACATCCTGAATAAATCTGTTTAATTTCCTGGGGGTGGTATCTTATTCACTGGATCTTCAGGTTCCGAAGGTGCAGGTACCGCCAGTGCTCCAGGCCCAGAAGGTAATTCAATTCCTTTTTGAAGGTCCTCTCCGTGTGCAGTCAGAAATTTGTCTCTATCTTCCAATGTTCTGATTTTAACCTTCTTCCCTCTGAAGGTAAAAGATAATCCTTGAGGAAATTCCCACCTAAAGATAATTGAGTTGCTCCTCAACAGTCTGACCAATTCCAAGTAGGCAGATCTGAGATCCAACAGTTGTTTAGGAATGTCTTTATAAATTTCAATTCTTCTATCCAAAATGTCCAGTGACTTTTCGTAGTGTAGGCCCAAAATCTTATCCCTTTCCTCCTTTGATCTCAATGTTATCAAACAATCTCTGGGCTTCTCTTTCTTTGCCAGTCTTCCAAGCCTGAAAGCTGATACAATTTTAAAGTCCTTTTCCTCTAGATTCCAAAACTTGGAAAATTCTTTAGTCAAAAACTCAGCTAAGTTGCCTTCTTCTGCTTCTAGTATCGACCTTATCCTTAGGTTACTCTCTCTATTCCGCAGTTCTATCATAGAGAGATAGGTCTGGTGTTCACCTACTTGTTTGCAGAGTGGTCTTACCTCTTGTTCTAAATTTCCCAGTCTTTGGCTAGTATCCTCAGCCAATTTCCGATTTTCTACTGTGGCCTCCGTCAGTTCTCCAATTGCTTGTACGTTCTGTGATACTTGACCAGTTAATCTATTTAGACATTCTGTGTTTTGGTCAATTTTAGCTGTTTGTTCGTCAGCTTTCTTATCCAGAGATTCCACTCTCTTATCCAAAGATTCCAATTTTTCATAAATTTTCTCTAAGATAGAAGCAGTTGCTCCTGAGGCCATATCTTCCAGTTGTAATTGCTCAATTTCTCCCTCCCCTGCTTGTGGCAGAGAAGCAGCTTCTTCCTCTGAAGGCAGAGTAGGTACAGATGATCTGCGTGTCTGTGAGGCTGAGGTTAAAGTTGTTAAAGTTGTTTGTCTGGTTTTTGGTCCCTTTTTTCTTGCGCCACTCATTCCAGAGTTATCTAAAAGTCAAGGTCAAGCTGAGTTGTTCCCATGAGAAAGCAACAGCCCAGATGGTAGCAATCAAACAGGAGGCCGGGAAAAGGAAAGTAAAGTGATGTCACTGTTGTAAATCCCAAATCCTCTTGGGGGAGCTTAAAATGTCTTTAGGGAAGAGATCAGTTCTGGTAAAATTACTGGAGTCAAGTTTAAAGTCCAGGAACCTTCAATAACAGGTTTTAAGCAGAGTTAATATTGGCAGTCACAATTGTTTCAGACAGTGCATGCTGGTATTCCAAATGTTGCTTCAAAGTAGCAAGTCCAAACTCCCTCAGATTGTTGCAATTTTTAATTCAAAGTGTCCAAATCTGCAAACTGACAGCTCAGTTACTCAGGCAGCTCCAACACCTGGGTTTCTTACTCAGATTATATTTCCAATAGAAGAAAGGTATCACAATGCAAATAAAGAGCATAAAATCAAATGCTTAAAGTCCTTATTTTGCTTACAGGAAAGTTCAGTGGGTGCTCAGATCAATTAGGTTAAAAATTTCTTTCTTTGCCTCCACTCCTCCAGCTCTTTGCTTTGAAGTTCAGTGACAGCGGAAGACGGACTTCCTGTTTTTACGTCGCTCCGCTTTCAGCCAAATTCAATAGTTTTTAGTCTCAGATTTTATAAAGTCCTTCTTTACTCACGGGTTGTTGCTTTTCCGAATCAGAAGTTTTCAGGAAGAGAGGTCAGCGCTCACCGGCAGCAGCAGCGTGGCTTCACTCCGCAGATTGCGAAACGACTCACAGCGCCGCTACCCCCTCCACGTTCCGGAGCCCCTTACGGGGTTCCTTCAGCGCTTTGGGGGTCGCTTCTGGCGCCCACCGAGTCTCAAGACAACAGGCTCTTGCTGCCTGTGGGTTTCCAAAGTGGGTCTCCGCTTCACTGTAGCGGACGACCCAATTCCGCGGAGCTTCCTCCTCACTAGTGGAAGAGGACCGCCATTACCGTTCGCGCCACCTCCGGAAGTCTTTTCACATGTACTGCCCTCAAGCCAGGTGTCACCCATCTTGTATTTGTGCCTCTCATTTTTTTTGCCCAAGTGCAATACTTTACATTTCTCCCTGTTAAAATTCATCTTGTTTGTTTTGGCCCAGTTCTCTAATCTGTCAAGGTCGTTTTGAAGGGTGATCCTGTCCTCTGGGGTGTTAGCCACCCCTCCCAGTTTGGTGTCATCTGCAAATTTGATCAGGATGCCCTTGAGTCCATCATCCAAGTCGTTGATAAAGATGTTGAATAAGACCGGGCCCAAGACAGAACCCTGTGGCACCCCACTAGTCACTCTTCTCCTGGATGAAGAGGAACCATTGATGAGCACCCTTTGGGTTCGGTCAGTCAGCCAGTTACTAATCCACTGAGTGGTAGCATAGTCAAGACCGCATTTTACCAACTTCTTTACAAGAATATCATGGGGCACCTTGTCAAATGCCTTGCTGAAATCAAGAAAACGGCTTAAAAACTGGTGCCTGAATTTGGCTTTTGACTTTCATCTTACCTCCCTGTCTCTTTCCCCTTGTGGGTCATGGATTATTTATTTTTTTAGATTGTAAAAGGCCTTGATTTGATCATATGGAGCCACTCTGGGAACCTTTTGGGCTGAGGAACATGCTGCAGATGCTCTAAATAAATAACCAAATAGCCAGCCACATAGATGCATGGCAGCTGTGAGATGGATCCTAAATTTCAGGGAGAAATTTCAGAGAGCATGGTTGGTGAATTTTCAATCCTGTTCCTTTGGGAGGAAAAGTAGGGTGTAATTTGGTTAATCAAGTGTGTTAATGAAATACCGAAACTGGTTTACAATGCACATTACTTTATACTGTGCACACCTCTGCAGAAGAAAGCCTTGCTGAATCCAGTGGGACTTATTGCCCATTAACTGGATGGAGTAGAAAATGTTTTGTTTAGGATTTAAAATTGCACTTTCCAAGACAATATGAGAACAAAAGCACAGCTCTCTCTCAAAACCCGCATTTCCCCAAATGCAGATCTCCAACCAAATAGTGTGCATGGAAGGGTAAAGTGCGAATCAATATGCATATGTTGTCATGTGACAAAGACACATGAGAGCAGGAGCAGCAAAGCAGGCTGGAAGTGCTTGGACTGCACAATCATTTGGGCCTCCTAAAGATATTCAGGCCTAACTTCTAACTGGGGAGTCACTCTGTCATGTGACTTAGCAGCCAGTTTCTCTTTTGTGCTCTATGTAAGTTTTTCAGCTGAGTCTGTCTGCTTCAGCTGTGAGCAGAGCAGTATGTAATCTCAGTCAAACTGTTTGGAACCATGTTGTTTATGAAGAAGTTTATTTTAACTCAGTAAAGCTCTTATTCTTTAAAACTCTGAATTATTAATTTACGCTGCGCGTCATATGTTAGTGAGATATGCAAATGCCCCAAATTAGGGTAAATGACTTGCAAAAATGTGTATATCAGGCAAAATTGCTTATAGAAATAGATGTATTAAGAGAATGTGCACTGAAATAATGATTAATTTTCATGAAGTTTAAAAACAAAAATCATGAATTGCTGGAGAAATGTGGAAAATTGAATTTAAGACTGGGAAAATGTGGCAGTGAGAGAACCCAAAACTGACAGATTCATCCATCCCTACTTAATGTTCAATCCTATGAATATTTCCTTGGAAGGCACTCCCGCTGGGCTTAATTGGATTTACTCCCAGGTAAGCCCCAGGAGGGTGAGCAGCCTTAATCACTCAAGTACAAGGCCATTCACCAAATACCAGCAAATCAGGAAGGGGGGAATGCAACAAAAGATTGCAGTGATTCAAGACCTCCCCCCCCTAGCTTGTCTCCTTCACCCCCATAATTCTTAATTAAACTTTCTTTTTGGTGGCAGATTGGATACTTAACAGCACTTTTGCAAAATTCCAAATTATTGGCGGCCCACTTGCTTCAAGGCTTTAAACAAGCTGGGAATTGAATTTCTCAAGCACCACCTTCTCCTACTCAAACATCCTTGACCTGTTACTACTTGGAGTCCTTGTCCCATGTCCCACTGTCATGGACTGGCTGAATGCTGAGGAATGGTGGGAGGTACCAGCTGGGGAACCCCTAAGGAAGAAAGCTCAGAGCCAGGGGATTGGTGGTGGGATGACGATGAGTGGTCAGAGGGAGAAGAGGGAGCAGACTGGGAGGAGAAGGTGTCAGAAGCTGAAGAGGTAAAGGGTTTAGTGAGCAGGAAGAAGCTGAGGCAGAGAGCAGTCCAGAAGCGGAGGCAGAAGTGGAGGCCAAAAAGATAGAGATGGGGCAAGTTGCTGAAGAAGTCAGGGAGTCTCTCCCTCCTGCAGTGACCAACTCCCCTCCCCCCTGGTCTCCTAGAACCCATAGGGGTATGAAGAGGGCAGAGCAAAGATAGACAAGGCGAAAAAGTCTCAGGTTGCTTTGGAACCTAGGAGAGGAGGAGACTTAGTGGTGGGAAGAAGGCAACAACTGCCTCCTTGTGGGCAAGACCTACTGAGAAGAATTTCTGTGCTCACAAAGCCTGAGCTGTTTTATTTCTTTGAATAAAGTGTCAATTTCATTCACACCTTGTGAGTTATTGCTGACCTGCTCCCAGCTCCCACCTTGACACCCATGTGTGGGAGGAGCAGAGAAGAGCATCAAAAATGGATCAGTACTGCCCCCACCCCCATCTTCCTTTCAGTTTTGATGTCCAGAAGGTGATGAGCAATTGCAGACCACTTTCAACCTGTTAGGCACATCCATATGATGAAAGGCAGCTTGATGGCCATAAAACATGGATGAAGCAATCACTCTTTATTTCATCTATATCCCCCCCCCACTCCATTATTCATTCTTTTGGCCTCTGATGATGGCATTTCTATGCTGATGAGACAGTGCAAATGTTCTGTCAGATTTTACATTTTCAGCTTTAAGATTTTTGTTTTTATGCTTCTTCTGCTATCCCAGCCCACATCTGTATGAGATTTGATGTTTTTAAGATATACAGTGGTACCTCGGGTTAAGTACTTAATTCCTTCCAGAGGTCCGTACTTAACCTGAAACTGTTCTTAACCTGAAGCACCACTTTAGCTAATGGGGCCTCCTGCTGCTGCCACGCCGCCAGAGAACGATTTCTGTTATTATCCTGAAGCAAAATTCTTAACCCGAGGTACTATTTCTGGGTTCACAGAGTCTGTAACCTGAAGCGTATGTAACCCAAGGTACCACTGTACAATGATTTTAATTGCCTGGCATCCTACTAAGTTCTACTCAAAGTGGATCCAATGAAACCAGTGGACCCAAGTTGCTTATGTCTATTAAGCTCCATAGGTTTACTCTGACCAGGACTAACTTTGGATATGATTAATTTTTTTATATAGGAAAGTGTAGATGTTTTTATTGTATTGTGATATCTCTTTGAGATGTTTAATATGAAATGATGAAGAAGAAGAAGAAGAGGAGGAGGAGGAGTAGTTTGGATTTGATATCCCGCTTTATCACTACCCGAAGGAGTCTCAAAGCGGCTAACGATCTCCTTTCCCTTCCTCCCCCACAACAAACACTCTGTGAGGTGAGTGAGGCTGAGAAACTTTACTGACTGGCCCAAGGTCCCCCAGCAGCTGCAGGTGGAGGAGCGGGGAAGCAAACCAGGTTCACCAGATTACGAGTCCACCGCTCTTAACCACTACAATAACAATAAATTGATAAAGATAATAATTTTTCCTTTGTTTTCAGTCTTGTTGCCACTTTCAATCTTCAAGCTCATAACTTTGGTTTTATCTCTTTTCCCCCTCACAACGCTGCTGCTTTTATCTTTATAGTGTGTGTGTGTGTGTGTGTGTGTGTGTGTGTGTAATGTATATATAAATTTGCCCTTTGATGCTGTAAAAACTGTGTTTTTACAAGTGTTCGCGACCAGCCTCCTCACTTTTCGATTCACCTTTTAAGTTCAATCTTCTCTTTAATGCTTTATGGCTGCAGAATTGGTATTATAACAAGGAAGTTCTCACCCCATATAAATCTGCCCAGTCTAGCCTAATTACTGACTAAATTCTGACCCTAATGATTGAAGCAAAAGGGTTTTTGCAAGGTGGGGAAGAGGAAGCTGAAGACAAGGTTCAAAAAGGGTCTGTTCTTAGATTTACTGAAGTTTTAATTGCAAAAAGAAAACCCAGTACATTTTAAGACAATGTGTTATGGTTATTTTCATAAACTTCTCAAAAGTCCAAGCAATATTTTCAACATAGCTCTAAAGTCAAATGCACACAAATGGTTTTGTGCATCAGACACACATATGCAGGTTTCTTTTATGGGCCCAGATCATTGGTCCAATCTTGTCTACCCCAGGGGTTCCCAAACTATGAGCATTGTTCAAGTCATCTGTCTGTGTCTGTAAAAATACAATTGCTACAACATGCAGAAAAATCATTAAGTGGTTTGCCAAGAGCTCCAGAAATTTCCAAGTGGTCCATGGGACAAAATATAGCCCCTGTCCCACAATTAAGATAGACCTTTCTGTGCTGGCAGAAATGCCTTCATTGCCAGAAAACTCTTGATAAAAATCACTTATCAGAGAGGACAGATTGGGGGGCAGAGCCCTGCCTTTCAGAAGAGGAACTACTGTTGTGTCTGGATAATTTCCCCTCCGTTTCAAGCATTCTCATATCTGCAGGCTGGTAATTTCTCTCTCTCTCCTTTGGGTAATTTTCAACCCTGCAAATGGGTTGTTTTTGTTTTTTATTGCATGCCAATTATTTTTCTCCTGCAGTCAGGCATCATCTGCAGAAAAAGGCATAAACAAACTACCTTTTGATACCCGTGTTGGGAACAATTTGATTGGCTTCAGCTGTGTGGTCTATTCCATCTCCCAGCAAATGCTTATCAGCTTTTCACACCTACAGGAGACTATATATATATATATTTTCCGAGAATCACATTTTAGGCAAATGAACATTAATTAAGAAGCAATGTGAACACAATAGTCTTGCAATCAGAGGTTTTCCCCAGCAACCGGCTAGAACTGCTCAGTAGTTTGTAAGTAAAGGAAGGCAGAACCTTAGCAGCCTCATGTATTCGCTGAGCATTTGCATACATTCGCTGAGCATTGTACAATGTACAATGCTGCTTCCACTCTTCATTGGGGGTGAATTTGCCTCACTCCAACCCCCTGGGAAGAAGACGCACTGTGGTTTTGTCCTGTGGAGGAGGAGGGGAAGAGAAGGGTCAGGGGGGCCGTCAGGCCAATCAGGATGGGGAAGAAGGCAGGTTTTATAAGCTGACGCTGCCCAAGCAGCCTGCTCTTCTCTTTGCAGCACCTGCTCTGTGCAGGAGGGTCTTTCCTAGTTGGGGGACTGAGTAGGAATTTGAGGGGGAGCCCTGGATTGGCCTTGGGACTTGGGTGGTGTTTTTGTTTTGTTTAATTGGCTTTCAGTCTGAAAAGACAAGTTAAGATCTGGTGAGGTAAACACCTGAACGATTATTGGGTTAAGGGCACTCTTTGCTACCTTACGCTGCCTTGGAGTGGGGTCCTTTGGGGTGCCCTTCAGGCTCAGCAGGTACATAGCGGTGGGGCCATCATAGGAGCCAACTCCTAGGGCCTGACGTCCCTCCCCCCCCCAGAATATTTGAGGGGGCCGAGCTCCCCCCCCCAGTTGATGGGCATTGCCATTCAAATGGTGTGAGTGTGCCACATCTTTTGATTGACTATACGATGGTTGGGGGAGGCGAATGATGTGCTTGCCAGGTTCACATACCCAAGGTTCTTGTAGCAAGGAGGGGAAATCAATAATAAAATACTTTGAAATGGAGGGTGGGCTGGGAGCTTAATAGCAGAGCAATGCTTCACATTCAGGAATTCCCAGGTTAAATCTACAGCACCTCCAGCTAAAAAAGCCAGGTTGTAGATTGTTGAGGAGGTATTTTTTTCTATGATCCTTCCAGACAGACTAGGCAAATACTAGGCTACATGAAACAGACCACTAAGGGCTGACTGGTTCATGTTGACCCATCAGGACCTTCTCAGTGTTGGTTCTGCTTCTGGGGAATGTCCTCCTAGGTGAGGTGCATCTATTTCTCTCATTGCTGACTTCTAGGAGGAATTTTAAAACATTCCTATTTACCCTGTTTGAATAGCTTTAAAAGAGGAAATATATATATATATATATATATTGCAGGTTTTGGTGTCCTCGGGTGTCTTCCCGTGTAAAAGTTGGGGTGTCTAGGCGACGTTTCGACGAGGTCTCACTCGTCATCTTCAGGCTGGTGCTTTCGGCTTCTTGTTACTGGAACAGAGCAGGATCTCAGTGTTTGAGTTCCTATAAATACTGTAGAGGGGGTGTGGTGTATAGCCTCCAATGTTCTGGGCAGAGAGGAAGTTCCCAGGCTAGTGTGCCTTTTCTTCTTTTGTTCCTTAATTACTTGAGAGATATCTTGAGTGATTTCTTGAGTGATATCCTGAGTACCACTTAGGTGGGTCATTAGGTGTGGATTAGTTGTTAAAGTCTTTGTGTCTTGACCTCTTGAACTTTGTGAAGAGTTTTCCTGAGAAGATGGCTGTACTGTACTTAGTTGTGCTCTGGCTTGGCTTCGTGTATAGGGGCGAGCTGTGGTTTTGTGGCTTGTGTCAGCAAGATCTGTGTAGGGATTGCAGGGGGGTGCAGCATCCGGAGGTGCCACCATGGATTGGCTACTGGATGGTGTCTGTAATTCATCTGTGGAGAGGGTCTGGGTTTGGGTCTGGTGTGGTTGATTGGTGTTGGCGTTCTGTGTGCCTCTGGATCTGGTGTCAGTTTTTGTGGGGAGGGCTAATTTCCAGATGTCTGGCAAGCGGGATGTGTCGTCACGCTTGTTCATGTTGTGAGGGTGTTTCTCTATCTCGATGGCTTCCATGATTATTCTCTTGTGGTGATGTTCCGCGTTAAAGAGCAATTTGGAATCTGCAAAATTAATTTCGTGTCCTGTTTCTTTCATGTGTTGGAAAAGAGAGGAAGTTTTTTCTTCTTTTTTGACGGCATTCTTGTGTTCTGCGATACGTGCATTTATTCGTCTGCTTGTTTGTCCAATGTACGTGGCTGGGCAGACTTTGCAGGGTATTTCATAGATCCCTTGGTTTTCCAACTGGATTTTATCCTTGGGGTTTCTGAGGATATTGGCTATTTTTTGGTTGGTGCAAAAGGCTGTTTTGATATTGTGTTTATGGAGGATTTTGCTAATTTTATCTGTAGTGCCCTTGATATAAGGGAGGAGGGCCATGCCATTGTTTTCTTCTGTGTCTTGGTTTTTGGGGGGTGTTTCCTTTTGGATTGGCTTCGTAATCCTGTTTTGCTGGTATCCATTGGCAATTAACACGTTTGAGAGATTCTGTAACTCAGTTGTCAAGTGGTCTTTGTCAGCCAGGCGTTTGGTTCTGGAGATGAGAGTCTTGGCTACGGAGTTTATTTGTGCAGGGTGGTGGTGTGATTGTGCATGTAAGTAGCGGTTGGTGTGTGTTTTTTTCCGGTAGATAGTGTGTCCTAGGGAGCCATCAGGTTTTTTGTAGATTAGGACGTCAAGGAAGGGAAGTTGGTTGTTGGCTTCTATTTCCATAGTGAATTGTATTTTGGGGTGTAAGTTGTTGAGATGTGTGAGGAAGCTATCCAGTTTTTCTTTCCCGTGTGGCCAAATTACAAAGGTGTCGTCAACATATCTGAGCCAAAGTTTGGGTTTGTGTTCTGACTTGTCTAAAGCATTGGTTTCAAAGTGTTCCATGTACAGGTTTGCGATGACCGGTGAGAGGGGTGATCCCATAGGTGCTCCTTCTATCTGTTTGTATCTTTGTCCATTGTGGATGAAGTACGTGTTGGTTAGGCAGTGGTTGGTCAGGTCCAAGATGTATTCGGGGGGATTGTATTTGTTTTGAATAGCTGTCAAGGCTTCATTAATGGGCACTTGTGTGAAGAGAGATACAACATCGAAGCTCACAAGTAGGTCATTAGGATGTAGGTTTTGCTTCTTTATTGTTTCTATGAACTGGAAGGAGTTTGGTACGTGTGAAGAGATGGATTCTGCATAGGGCTGAAGTTGCTTGGCGAGAAATTTAGCGAGATTTTGTAGAGGTGAGCCTATGGAGCTGACTATTGGTCTGAGTGGTGTTCCTTCTTTGTGTATCTTGGGGAGGCCGTAGAGTTTGGGGCATCTGGATGATTTTTCTCTGGGGATGATTCTTAGCTGGATTTCTTCACTGATAGGAGAGGCTTTTATTTTGGATTTGGTGGTTTTTTCCAGGTAGGTGGTGGGATCTGTTTTTATAGGTTTGTAGGCAGGATCTTGGAGTAGATTTGATAGTTTTGCTTGGTAGTCCGATGTGTTCATCACCACTGTGGCATTACCTTTGTCTGCTGGGAGAATGATTATGTTGTTGTCTTTCCTCAGGTTGGTGAGTGCTTTCTGTTCTTCTTTGTGTAAATTGCTTCTGGGTGGTTTGCTGGAGCAGAGGATGTTGGTGACTTCAAGTCTGATTTTATTGGCTTCATCTGGGTTGATTTTGGTTAGGCTAGCTTCGACTCCGCATATGATGTTTTCCGTGGGGATGCGTCTCGGGGCGACTGCAAAGTTGAAACCTTTGGAGAGTACTTTGGTTTCAGTTGTGGTGAGGATCCTGTCTGATATGTTATGTACTGTTTGTTTCATGGGTTGCTGTGGAGGGTGGCTGGGCTTCTGGCGTTTCTCTAGTTTGTGGAGTTTGTTGGTGTGTGTGTCTGTCTTATGTGAGGTCTCCGTTTCAGCTCTCCAGACGGCTAGTTGTTTGCATTTGTCCCAGAGTGCAGGGTGGATTTTGTTACAGAGTTTGAGGTGAAGAGTGAGTAGATCTTTGTTGGTTTGGTCTAGTAGGTATCTTTTCTTGTGTAGTTCGTTTCTGATTAGGGATAGTTCAGTTCGTTTCAGGATCCTTTCGGTGGCTGGGGTTTTAGAATGGAATTTAAGTTGGAAGCATGTGGGAATTAAGTTGTTGTCTCGGCAGCTGCGTAGGAACAAGAGATCACAAACAGATAGAAACAAGAGATACAAACAGATAGAAGGAGCACCTATGGGATCACCCCTCTCACCGGTCATCGCAAACCTGTACATGGAACACTTTGAAACCAATGCTTTAGACAAGTCAGAACACAAACCCAAACTTTGGCTCAGATATGTTGACGACACCTTTGTAATTTGGCCACACGGGAAAGAAAAACTGGATAGCTTCCTCACACATCTCAACAACTTACACCCCAAAATACAATTCACTATGGAAATAGAAGCCAACAACCAACTTCCCTTCCTTGACGTCCTAATCTACAAAAAACCTGATGGCTCCCTAGGACACACTATCTACCGGAAAAAAACACACACCAACCGCTACTTACATGCACAATCACACCACCACCCTGCACAAATAAACTCCGTAGCCAAGACTCTCATCTCCAGAACCAAACGCCTGGCTGACAAAGACCACTTGACAACTGAGTTACAGAATCTCTCAAACGTGTTAATTGCCAATGGATACCAGCAAAACAGGATTACGAAGCTAATCCAAAAGGAAACACCCCCCAAAAACCAAGACACAGAAGAAAACAATGGCATGGCCCTCCTCCCTTATATCAAGGGCACTACAGATAAAATTAGCAAAATCCTCCATAAACACAATATCAAAACAGCCTTTTGCACCAACCAAAAAATAGCCAATATCCTCAGAAACCCCAAGGATAAAATCCAGTTGGAAAACCAAGGGATCTATGAAATACCCTGCAAAGTCTGCCCAGCCACGTACATTGGACAAACAAACAGACGAATAAATGCACGTATCGCAGAACACAAGAATGCCGTCAAAAAAGAAGAAAAAACTTCCTCTCTTTTCCAACACATGAAAGAAACAGGACACGAAATTAATTTTGCAGATTCCAAATTGCTCTTTAACACGGAACATCACCACAAGAGAATAATCATGGAAGCCATCGAGATAGAGAAACACCCTCACAACATGAACAAGCGTGACGACACATCCCGCTTGCCAGACATCTGGAAATTAGCCCTCCCCACAAAAACTGACACCAGATCCAGAGGCACACAGAACGCCAACACCAATCAACCACACCAGACCCAAACCCAGACCCTCTCCACAGATGAATTACAGACACCATCCAGTAGCCAATCCATGGTGGCACCTCCGGATGCTGCACCCCCCTGCAATCCCTACACAGATCTTGCTGACACAAGCCACAAAACCACAGCTCGCCCCTATACACGAAGCCAAGCCAGAGCACAACTAAGTACAGTACAGCCATCTTCTCAGGAAAACTCTTCACAAAGTTCAAGAGGTCAAGACACAAAGACTTTAACAACTAATCCACACCTAATGACCCACCTAAGTGGTACTCAGGATATCACTCAAGAAATCACTCAAGATATCTCTCAAGTAATTAAGGAACAAAAGAAGAAAAGGCACACTAGCCTGGGAACTTCCTCTCTGCCCAGAACATTGGAGGCTATACACCACACCCCCTCTACAGTATTTATAGGAACTCAAACACTGAGATCCTGCTCTGTTCCAGTAACAAGAAGCCGAAAGCACCAGCCTGAAGATGACGAGTGAGACCTCGTCGAAACGTCGCCTAGACACCCCAACTTTTACACGGGAAGACACCCGAGGACACCAAAACCTGCATTCCTGTACCCGTGAAAATCTACGAAAGCAAATATATATATTTATTTTATATATATACATACATATATATATATATATATATATATATATATATATATATATATATATTAATATATATATATTAAGTGTTTTAAATTTGTTGTTAGCCACCCTGAGCCCGGTTTTTAGAACCGGGAAGGGTGGGGTGTATATATATATATACACCCCACCCTTCCCGGTTCTAAAAACCGGGCTCAGGGTGGCTAACAACAAATTTAAAACACTTAATTGTAATACAACATAGAAGCAGCATAAAATACAGTATAAAAGCATTGAATGACCATAAAATTCAAAGTTCAAATCAATTTGGGGAAAATCCATCCAATAAACATTAGATAGTCACCAGGGCTAGCTGGCTGAATTAGTCCTACTTGGGCCAGCGAGGAGGCCAGGGGAGAATTAGCTGTGAGGTCCCAGAGCAGGAAATCTTCATAAAAGGGGAGGGGGAGGGAAGAGAAGGGAAATAACAGATCAGGCTGAATTCAAATTAAAGGCCAGGTGGAATAGCTCTGTCTTACAGGCCCGGTGGAAGGAGGTTAAATCCTGAAGGGCCCTAGTCTCATGGGACAGAGCATTCCACCAGGTTGGAGCCATCACTGAAAAGGCCCTGGCCTTGGTGGAGGATAGTCTGACTTCCTTAGGGCCCGGGACCTCTAAACTATGGTTATTCATGGAACTTAATATCCTCTGCAGGGCATACAAGGAGAGGCGGTACCATAAATACGAGGGTCCTAAGCCACAAAGGTCAAAGTTGTCTACGGACATCATCTGTTAGGGTGACCAGAGCCGTCTCGGTTCTGAAACCAGGACAGAAATGGGTCTAAAGCTGGTGTTTCCTCCAGAAACGTGACAAGCTGTTTAGCAACCGCTCTCTCAATTATTTTACCCAGATATGGAAGATTTGAAACTGAGCGGTAATTGGATAGATCTGAAGGATCTAATGAAGTTTTCTTTAAGAGCGGACACACCACTGCTTCCTTCAGCTCCCCTGGGAATGTCCCCGTGCCAAGGGACAAATTGATCATTTCAACCAGGGGGATCTGCGCAACGTCTGGGCAAACCCTAATCAGCCAAGACGGGCACGGATCAAGGAAGAAGGTGGTGGGCCTACCAGCTCAAAGGAATCTATCCACATCAGCAGGGAGAATCCGATCGAAATGGTCCAACACTGGACCAGAAGACAGTCGAGGGGCCTCCTCCATTAAAAGAGGATCAGACAAGCTCACAGAGGACAAGGCTCCAGTTGTTCCCCCTTCTGTCTCCCTCAGCATTTTCTACCACTTATAAAGCAGAAGCAGACCCACCCCCTCCTGGTTTTTGCACACAGGCAGGCAGACACTCTGTCAACCCACAGGGGCTTAAAACTAACCATATATTTTTCACTATAGTTGAATTTGACAGCAGCACTACTAGAGATATGTCAAGTGTGAATTTCATACTCTTTATTCAGCTCATAGTAGCAATGAATGAAGCTTTTCCTGAAACATCTAGCTATATATACATTATTTACACAATGGGCCCTGCGTGATTGGCTAATTCCGGGTTGCTCCTGTAGGCCAATCAGGTCACTGATTCACTTTCCACCTGCGGACCAATCAGACTGCTGCCTTCTGGATCCTATTGTTCTAGGATTCAGCTCAGTACATAACACCCCTCCCCTCTAAGTTCCAGCCCTGCCTGGGAGGTTGCATTCATTTGTAGTCCTCAAGGTACGCCGGCACCTACGTATGCGTTGCGGCCTGGGGTGTTCCTTGGTCAGGGGTTCTGGTTCTGGCTTGTGTTCCAAGGCTGCTGGCTGTGACGGGGCTGTTTGGTCTGGCGCAACCGGCCCGCTTGGTCGCGGCTCTGGTTCCGGTGTCCCCTCTGTACTTACTGATTCTGCCTCCCCTGTCCACCCCTCCTGCTCTACGGCATCACTGCCCAGCGGTCCCCTTGGGACCCCCCTGTCCCACCCTCCTCCTGGTTTTCTCCTGGGAATCGTCATATCTGGTCGCAGTGGCGGCGCCAGCATTGCCCGCCCCCCTCAGTTAGCACCTTGTATGACACGGGACCAGTCACCCTGGTGACTGTGGCAGGTACCCATGCCGGGCCTGCCTCAAAATTCTTTGCGTACACTGGGTCCTGGGCCACGAAGGTCCAGGGGTTTCTGCCATTCCCCGCCATTTCCTCATCCTGAGCTCTGTCAGGGTGAAGGCGGTCCAGTCTAATTGCGAGGCACTGGTCCATTAGTAGTTCAGCTGGGCTCTGGCCAGTCGTTGTGCTGGGGGTGCTGTGCTGTGCTAGAAGGAATGCAGCGAGGCAGTACTCCCAGTCCCCTTGTGTCATACAGCGGAGGGTGTCCTTGGTTGTCCACACCATGCACTCTGCTTGGCCATTGGTGGCAGAGTGGAATGGTGCTGAGCGGATGTGGCGGATGGTGTTCTGCGCTGTGAAGGTCTGGAATTCTTCTGACATAAATGCAGCTCTGTTGTCCAAGATGAGGGTATCAGGGAGCCTATGGGTTGCAAACAGCCTACCTAGTACCCAGATGGCTGTGGCCGTAGAAGTGGATGGTATCAGTGCGACCTCCAGCCATTTGGTGTAGGAGTCCACCACTATGAAGAATGTTTTCCCCTGAAAGGGGCCAGCGAAGTCCACGTGCAGACGTGACCATGGTGCTTGGGACTGGGACTGGACTGGGCCCCTTGTCAGCTTCGCCTTTGAGGCAGTGCCACCGACTGGGCTCAACCTCTTCAGCCCTGACTGGGCCAGGCGAGTTGGAAAGCACTTCCAGAGACCTTCCACGCAGGAAGCAGGTCTAAGTACTGTGGACTCACAACTCAAAGCTGTGAGCACCAAACTCACTTTCAGTAGTCAGCGGAGCACAGCAGAGCATGAACCACACAGACGACAGCTTCTGTAGAATAACTTCTTTTATTCTCTACAGCTACTATACAAACTAACTGCAGACTAAATGGAGACGCTGGACTGCACTGAGTGTTACAGCTGCATGAGCAGTGACCTTATATATACACAGAAAACACTCAGACTCCCCTGGAAGTCAGGCTGGAGCGGAATAAGTAATGAGCAAAATCTGCCCCCTCCTTTCTGAAACATCAGCAGATTCTTGCAATGGGAGGGGTGAAATATCCTCACCCCTTGGGGGATCTGGGTGGGATTCTTGGCAGGCCTGGCAATGTTTGACCCAGGCCTCTATCTCTCGGTCGATCCCCAGCCACCACACATAACTCCTGGCAAGGGCCTTCATTCTCACTACCCCTGGGTGTGTCTCGTGTAGGGCTGTGAGGACCCTTTTGCAGAGGGGCTGGGGAACGATGACCCTGCTTCCCCATAACAGGCACCCCTTGTGGGCCGACAGTTCATGTTTGCGGGTTGTGTAGCCAGCGAAGTCTGGCCCGGGGCTGCTGCTGGGCCATCCCCTCCACACCCAGTCCAGGACCTGGGAGATGACCCTATCTTTCATGGAATGGTGCGCAACTTCTTGTGCCTGAACGGGGTGGTCAGGAAGCAGCTCCAGGCTCATAACCTCTTGCGTGGGCTCGGGGGGGGGGGGTCTGATTCTCAGGGGCAAACAGGCCGAGCAACGGCTTCTGGTCAGTCACCACGGTAAAGGGCCGCCCGTACAAGAAATCATGGATTTTTTTTACTCCCTTCACGATTGCCAGACCCTCCTTGTCGATCTGCGATTAGTTCCACTCGGCTGCGGTGAGCGTCTGGGGAAAGTATGCCACAGGCACCTCTCTTCTGTCTGGGAGTTGGTGTCCCAGCACAGCGCCGATGCCGTAGGGCAAGGCGTCGCATGCTAGCACCACCGGCAGCCTCTCGTTGAAGTGTGCCAAGACCGAGTCTGAGATGAGCAAGTCCTTGACTGCCTGGAATGCGGCCTCCTGGTGATGGGATTGATGGACATCAGAGCACAGCCAGATGCGGCCAGCCTCTGAACTGAGCTGAATCACAGAGCGAAATCACTGAGCGAAATCACTGGACAGAACCAATTCAGAGCTGACTGTTCTGGCTAGAGCACTGTGTTCCATCCATCGCCCTTCACGCCGGCATCGGAATCATGGCTTCACTTGTGCCTCTACCGCGGTTTGCGCCAGCCTCTGAATCATGGGACTCCTACCTCGCTCGGTTCGACTGCTACCTCCAAGCCAACGAGCTGACAGCAGTATCAAAGGATCGGAAGCGGGGCCTATTCCTCAGCCTCTGTGGGCCTGAGGTGTTTGAGACGGCCCGAGCATTGGTTGCGCCTGAAGCAGTCCAGGCAACACCATGGGACACGATCCAAGAGAAGCTCCGCAACCACTACGCACCAAAGCCGTCCAAGATTGCTGCCCGCCATGCGTTCTACCACCGGAACCAGGCAGAGGGGGAGTCAATCAACAACTACACCACCGCCCTGCGACAGGCTGCAATGCACTGTGAGTTCCGAGACTTAGACGATGCCCTGATGGATCGAATCGTCTGCGGGGTCCGGGACATCCATCTGCAACAGCGTCTCCTCGCCAAGCCAGACCTCACGCTGCAGAAAGCCATTGAGGAGGCTGTGGCCTCAGAAGCTGCTGAACGCTCCGCCCAGGAGATCCGCAAGTCCAGCAGCCCGCGTCTTGCTAGGGAGCCAGTTCCGGTGCATCATGAAGAGGCCAGCAGTGATGAGGCATCCTCCAGTGAAGACGATGACGTGCACCAGACAAAGTGGGAGCGCAGGAAGTTCCAACAGAAGTCCAAGGGCCAACCGGAATGTGCCGGCTGCGGAGGCAACCATTCCCGTGCCAAGTGTCGATTCAGAGACGCCATCTGTAGGAAGTGTTCCAGAAGGGGCCACATCGCTAAGGTCTGCCGATCGGCTCCGTCTGACACCCCCCCTTCATCGACTCGCAAGTCCAAGTCTTCACTCCAGTCTGCCAAGGAAAGTTGTTTCGCTCTCACCAACTGCCGCTGCCCATCTGGAACCACGATTCGTCAAACCGACTCGCCTACGCGACGCAAGCTGAATGTCACGGTGCTCATTGAAGGAGCTCCATGTGACATGGAGATCGACACCGGGTCTGCCCTGTCCATCGTGTCGTGGAGCACCATCAAAAGACTGGTACCCAGAGTGTCCAGAAGGCAACTCGACTCTCACCGCGTACACCTGAGAGACTACCAGGGAAACGACATTCCCATGGTAGGCGTTGGCCGGTTCCGGATTGCCTTCAAGGATTTTTCGGGCCTGCTCCGGTTGGTGGTGGTCGAAGGTCAGCGGCCAAGCCTCCTAGGGCTAGACTGGTTTGATGCCCTCGGCCTGGAAGTCACCGGCATCAACTGCATCTCTAACGCAGAGACTGAGGGTCTGGTCAAAGACTTTGCCGAGGTTTTTGACGGCACCTTGGGGCAATATACAGGTACGCCCATCTCCTTTAGCCTTGATCCACAAGTCGCCCCCATCAAGCTAAAGCCACGCCGGGTTCCCTTTGCTCTCAAGGCTAAGGTGGACGAACAACTGGACAAACTGATCGCCCAAGGAGTTTTGGAGCCGGTTGACCACGCCAAGTGGGAAACCCCCATCGTCACGCCTGTCAAGCCAGATGGGTCGGTGAGAATCTGCGCTGACTACAAGTGCACGATCAACAAGGCACTTCAGCAGCATGCTTATCCGGTTCCTGTTGTCCAACACCTGCTGCATTCCCTGGGTGAGGGTAAGGTCTTCGCTAAGCTGGACCTTGCCCAAGCCTATCAACAACTGCCAGTCGATGATGCCACTGCTGAAGCCCAGACGATCGTCACCCACCGGGGGGCATTCCGTTGCCGCCGGTTGCAGTTCGGGGTGAGTGTGGCTCCTGGCATCTTCCAAAGCCTTATGGAGCGTCTCCTGCAAGGGCTTCCGGGCGTGGTACCATATTTTGATGACGTCTTGGTGTCTGCAGACTCACACCAGCAGCTGTTCGAGCGCCTCCGTGCCGTGCTGACCAGGTTCCAAGAGGCCGGGCTCAAGGTAAAGAGGGAGAAGTGCCAGATCGCCGTTCCACAGGTAGAGTTCCTGGGCTATCTTATCGATGCCTCCGGCGTTCACCCGACCACATCCAAGATCCGCGCTATCCAGCAGGCCCCCATCCCAAAGAACAAGACGGAGTTGCAGGCATTCCTGGGGCTGCTGAACTTTTATAACATGTTCCTGCCCCACAAAGCCACAGTGGCTGAGCCTCTTCACCGACTCTTTAGTACAAAGACGCCTTGGGCCTGGGGTCATCGGGAGACGGCGGCCTTCAACGCGGTCAAGGCTCTCCTTTCATCAGACAGTGTGCTGGTACAGTACAGTGAATCCAGGCCGCTGGTCCTTGCCTGCGACGCCTCACCTTTTGGCATCGGTGCTGTCCTTAGTCACCGTTTTCCAGATGGAAGAGAAGCACCGCTCGCCTACTTTTCCAGGACGCTATCTCCGACGGAACGGAATTACAGCCAGCTCGACAAGGAGGCATTGGCACTTGTGGCTGGAGTGAAGAGGTTCCATGAATACCTCTATGGCAGGACTTTTGACCTCATCACTGACCACAAGCCACTCCTGGGCCTCCTCGCCGGTGATCGTCCAACTCCACCGGTCCTCTCGCCACGCATGCTGCGATGGACTGTTTTCCTGGCTGCCTACCACTACCGGCTCATCCATCGCCCGGGGAAATCAATGGGCCATGCCGACGCCCTCAGCCGTTGCCCTCTTCCAGCATTTGTGGAAGACCCGGCTCCAGCTTCATCGCTCCTTCTGATTGAGGATCTTCCGGCAGCGCCTGTATCGGCTGCCACTGTGGCCTCCGCGTCTGCCCAGGATCGCACCATCAGCCGGGTGCTCAACTGGGTGTGGAGGGGGTGGCCACAAGGGCCTTTTGCATCGGAGTTCCAGCCCTTCGCAAGCAGACAACATGAACTCTCAGCTCATCGCGGCTATCTGCTGTGGGGAGACCGCGTTGTGATTCCCCAGGGACTCCGACAGCGCGTCCTGGAGGCTCTGCACGTTGGCCACCCAGGAATTGTCAAAATGAAGGCGTTGGCTCGGTGTTACGTCTGGTGGCCTAATATGGACGATGCCATCACTGCCTGGGTGTCCGCCTGTCAAGCGTGCCAAGAGTCGAGGCCTGCACCACCGGCAGCTAAGGGACACACCTGGGAGACGCCAAAGACACCCTGGTCGAGGGTGCACATTGATCTGGCTGGCCCCTTTCACGGCCGGACCTTTATGGTAGTGGTGGACGCCTATTCCAAATGGCTGGAGGTGGCCCTGATGCCCTCCACCACTACCGAAGCTGTCATCCGGGTGCTGCGAGGCCTGTTTGCAACGCATGGGTGTCCTGATGTCCTTGTCTCTGACAACGGACCACAATTCACGTCAGGCACGTTTGAGCGGTATCTTTTGGGACTGGGCATCCGCCATGCCCTAACGGCACCCTTTCATCCATCCAGCAACGGGCAAGCGGAAAGAATGGTGCGCTCGGCAAAAGAGGCACTGGCGCGCCTGGACTGGGGAGACTGGCATGAGCGGGTCGCCGAATACTTGTTCGTGCAACACATCACCCCTCATGCGGCCACAGGGAGGAGTCCTGCTGAACTGCTTATGGGCCGCCGCCTCAGGTCACCGCTCGACCGGCTACACCCGGACTTTGCCGTGGCTGAACCCCCAGGCTGTGCCAACGCGCCACGGTCATTTGTCCCAGGAAACCAGGTCTTTGCCCGGAACTATGTGGGGGACATTCCTTGGGTGCCAGCCACAGTAGTGGGAGTCACTGGACCTCGCTCGTACCAGGTGGCACTCGAAGACGGACGCTTGTGGCGACAGCACATAGACCAGCTTAGGCGCAGGGTTGGGGACTTGGACACTACCGAGGTGCCCCCAACTGCGTTTGCGGCTCCAGAAGAGACACGTACAGATGGCGAGGCCCCACCTACACCTCCCTCGCAAACTGCCAGCGTGGAGCCGAACCAAGCCGCTTCAGAGGGTCTGCCAGACTTACCACAGACTCAGACCACTCCACTTGCGGAGGCTCCACCCACAGCAGCGGATCCAGGGGATTTGGTTCCAACGCCACCTAGGGTCGCACCACAGCCTCAACAAGAACTGTGTGGCCCTCCGGACTTGGCTACCAGTCCCCGGCGGTCTGGCAGAGTTTCCAAGCGCCCAACTTATTTAAAGGACTATGTTGTTGGACATGTATCACTGTTGGTCTAAGTATGGGAAATGTAACCAATATGCTTTTGTGCCAAATTGAACCATTACGCGTAGTGCTGTATATAAGGAAACCATTACGATTGTAACTAACGCCTTATCTCGGTGGGGAGGGGTGTTATGTAGTGAAGTTTCACCCTGGGCCAGCAGGGGGATACTGTATATAGTTTTCACTCAGGTCTGTAGATAGTTTTCCCTCAGGTCCGCGTCAGTTATTTTAGGCGGGAACTCTGGGCTGTTGTTGTTACAATGTTGACAGCCGGCTGCCTATAAAAGCAGGCCGGCTGAGCTGTTTGCAGTCAGTTCTATTCCAGTTTACGAAATAAAGAGCTATTTGGAGAAATCGCTGGTCGTCGGCTATGTCAAACCACAACCTAACAACCACCTTATGGGGGAGGAAGGCATGGTAAATGTTCAATAGTCCCAAGAAGTTCAGTTTTGCCCTTGGGTGCTGGGGCACCACAAATGGCCTGTACCTTGTCCACAGTCGGGTGGACCCCTTCTGCATCTACTATAAATCCCAGAAAGTCCACCTGAGGCACTCCTAGTAGACACTTTTCCCACTTCACCTTGAGACCCGCCGTCTGGAGACGGTGCAGGATGGTGCGGAGGCGGTCCTTGAACTCCTCTGGCATGGGCCTAGTAATCAACACATCATCGAAGAAGGGGGTGACGCCACGAATCCCTTTAAGCAGAGAGTCCATTAGATTCTGGAATATGCCTGGCGCCATGCTGATGCCGAATTGCAGCTGCTTTACCCTGAACACTCCTCTGTGCGTCACAATTGTCTGTGCCTTTGCTGTGGGCTTGTCCACTGGCAACTGCTGATAGGCTTGGGCCACGTCCAGCTTGCCAATTTTTTTTGACCCAGCCAGGGTAGCGAGGACATGGCTGACCACTGGCACTGGGTATGCGTGGGCCGTGAGGGCCGTGAGGGCCTTGTTTATGGTACATTTGTAGTCTGTGCAAATGCAGACCGAACCATTAGGCTTGACGGGTGTGACGATTGGGGTTTCCCAGGGCGAAAACCCCCAGAAACTCTAGTGCTGTTCACCCCAGTGACGGCTAGCCCCAGTGGTCCAAACCATGCCAATCCTATAAGCAAGTCCAATTGCCGCTTCCACCCTTGATATCTCGCCCTGAAGGTCCCCACCCCCGTTGTGGAGACTATGTTTCTGGATGTCCCGGGGGGTGAATGGGGCCGGCCTGAGTTTGGGACCCCCACTAGGGCACAGTTTCCTTAAGGTCCGTGCTGAGATTATGGATAGAGTTGAACCCGTGTCAAGCTCCATGCGGCACAGGGCCCCCCTCTATCTGTACCTCTACGTAAATTTTCTCTGTGTTGGAATGGGGCAACTGGTATACCTGGCAGTCCGTGATCTCCGCCAAGTTGCCTTGGTGCGTTTGGCCCTGGGGCTCTTGGGTCGGTCATCTGATGCCTGGCGTCGGGTGGGCCAAGCCCGACGCACCCAGGCGATGTGTCCTGATTTTCTGCACTGCCTGCACTCTGCATTGCGCAAACAGCAGGTCCTCCTCTTGTGGCTTTCCCCCCAGCTTGCGCAGTTCCCTTCTTCTGGTTGAGGCAGCTGTGGTGTGTGCTTTCCTCAAGTGTACCGCTGCACTCAGTGCACCTCCTCCCTGTCGGATTGACTCATCGGTGAGGTCTTCGTAGTGGACCCTAGCTTGGGACAGCAGGCTCGGCCGTGCCTCATGCGCCGACCTCTCGGCTGCTTCAGTTGCAAGGGCCTCCTCCAGAGCGATCTGGCTATCACAAAGCATATTCTCTAACTCTAAGAAGTTGCAGAACTGGGCGGCTTGGCGGAGGGAGGTCACAAACCCAGTTATGATTTCCCCGGGGGCTTGCCACTTTGGGTAGAAGGCATTTTGGCAAGCTACCACAGAGGGCTGCAGCGAGAAGTGCTCCTTCAGCCGTTCCATTATTGTTTTGTAAGAAATGGTAGCGACGTCTTCAGGCGCAAGGAGAGCCCGCACGATTTCAAACGTCTCCTCTCCGCAGACGCTGAAGAATATCGCCCTCTTCTTGGCATCTTCTTTGTCGGTGACCCCTTTGGCTTCTAGGAGGAAGGTGAAACGGGAGGCGTACGCTTCCCAGTCTCCAGATGCTGGGTTGAACGGCGAGAAGCTGCTGTCAATTGCCATTCTGAGTTTCTTGTGTGCCAGAGCTGAAGCCTGGATGCACGGTGTGATGCAGTCAGTGGTGCTGCGGTGCTGTGCGTGGCGGTTAGCTCAGCGGGATCATATCCTCGTCACCAGTGAAATATACTCGGAGTCCTATTGTTCTAGGATTCAGCTCAGTACATAACAAGATACAGTGGTGCCTCACAAGACGAAAAGAATCCGTTCCGCGATTCTCTTCGTCTAGCGGTTTTTTCGTCTTGCGAAGCAAGCCCATTGATGGCTTAGCGGATTAGCGCTATTAGCGGCTTAGCAGCTTTTAGCGGCTTATCGGCTTAGCGGATAAGCAGATAAGCGGCTTAGCAGCTTAGAAAAAGGGGGGGGAGGGAAAAAAAGTCGGAAAAACTCGCAAGACATTTTCGTCTTGCGAAGCAAGCCCATAGGAAATTCGTTTTGCGAAGCACCTCCAAAACAGAAAACCCTTTCGTCTAGCGGGTTTTTCGTCTTGCGAGGCATTCGTCTTGCGGGGCACCACTGTATAAATATCAGCAGACCTGCTTAAACACAACAGCTGCTTTTCCCCTGTGCACAGTATTTCTTAAGGTAAAGGGACCCCTGACCATTAGGTCCAGTCGTGACTGACTCTGGGGTTGCAGCGCTCATCTCGCCTTATTGGCCGAGGGAGCCGGTATACAGCTTCCAGGTCATGTGGCCAGCATGACTAAGCCACTTCTGGCAAATCAGAGCAGCGCACGGAAATGCCATTTACCTTCCCGCTGGAGCGGTACCTATTTATCTACTTGCACTTTGTGCTTTTGAACTGCTAACTTGGCAGGAGCAGGGACTGAGCAACGGGAGCTCACCCCGTCGCGGGGATTCAAACCACCAACCTTCTGATCGGCAAGTCCTAGGCTCTGTGGTTTAACCCACAGCGCCACCCGCGTCCCTTACAGTATTTATTAGTCCCACACAATAAGCTGCTTAACAATCTCTGATGTATATATAGAGGAAAGAGAGACATAGAGAGAAGTAGATGCACTTGGAATATCACCCAAACCTTGAATACCAGCAACCACTCCATTTTGCATGGATGATGCGTCCTTTGAAATCACAATGCACTCAGATCTTCATTGTTAGGCTGCTTCTCACTCTTCTTTGAAGCTTTAACTTGCTGTCACTTGAGATTGTGCCATGCTGGGTAGATAAAAGGTTGACATTTTTAACCAGCATGCTTTCAACTGTTGTATGCCAATGTAATGCAAATATGACATTTTAGTATATTGCCTCATTACAATGTGAAGATGTCTGAGCAAAGGTGAAGTACTTTGCAATAGTGCGTCAAATTGCTGACATCTGGAGGACTCAACACTCTTGAACCCTCAAAATTTGTTGATACTGTGCTTTACTTTGGATGCACAGATTTCTCAAAAAACTTGTTCCCCCTCACTGGGTATTTAAGCAGCTCCACCTACTGCATGCATAACCAAACCATCACAATTTTGCCTATCAGTTGTATACAAAGTAAGATAAGGACGAGTCCTTTGTCTCCTGTGGTATAATGGTTAAAGCTGGGGTAGCCAATGTGATGCCTTCCAGATGTTTTGGACTACAGCACCTATCACCCCTGGCAGAGCGGCTTCTGGTAATGGATGGCAGGAGTTGTCACCTAAAACATCAGAAGGCACCATTTAGGCTACTACTACCACGGAGTTAGGATGTTGACCCACCCCCACAATGAAGCTCATTGGATGTCCTTGCACAAGTTGTCATCTATCACTTGAACCTCCCTCATCAAGACCTTGTGTGTGCAGGGGGCGGGGGGCAAAGGTCAGTGGAACAGCACACATCTGATCTGCCATAGGTCTCAGGGTCCATCTCCAGTTAAAGGGTCAAATAGAAACCTTTTGGCTTTAAACCTTTAAAGCCTTATACAACCTGGGTCCAACATATCTCAGGAGGTGACTTTCCCTTCCCTATGAGCCATAGGTATGTGTCAAGTTCAGGGGCAGAGCATCTGGTTGGTTTCTGGAGGAAACATCAGCTTTAGATCCATTTCGGTCCGGTTTCCGTCCTGGTTTCAGGACCGAGACGGCTCTGGTTGCCCTAACAGATGATCTCCGTAGACAACTGGATCAAGGCGGGTCAAGAATGCTGATTCTTTTTTTTTAAAAAAAAGATATTTATTAAGAGTTTCAAGATTACAAAAAAGAGAAGAAAAAAACAAAAACCAATACAACACAAAAAGAAGAAGAAGAAGAAGAAGAAGAAGAAGAAGAAGAAGAAGAAGAATACAAATCCCATATTACATATCTTTATCTTTCATTTGCTTGTTTCCTTGACCTCCTCACACCTCCCTTTTTGTATTCTAGCTTAATTAGTTATTTCAGCAATTTCTTTCCATCTTCTTCAAAAAAAATTAAAAATAATTTATCTTAACAGTCTAACCTATTAATTAACTCAGCAAATCCTTTCCATCTTTCACCATATTCTGTTATTCAATTTGCCTTACTTTATTTAACTTTATCTTACCGTAAAGTACCTTAAAACTTAAAACTTAATGCATAACTCCTTATATCATTTCTACTAAAACCAGACAGTTTCATTCCAACATTTTCCCTAATATTCATTAATTTTACTCTAGTTCCCAAAATAAAAAATTTTCTTTATAGACTCTTCCAATTTTCATCCAACGTCCCTTCTTCCTGGTCTCGGGTTATGTCAGTCCTTACTGTCCATTCCATCTAGTCCATCAACCTGGTAGTCTTATGTCCGAGGCTTTTAAATCTCTTCCATGCTCCTTCTGCAGATTTTCTTCTTCTTGTATATACTTGCACTTTTCCTTATCTTTTGTTGGTCTCTTTCTTGATTTCTTTCCTTTCTCATTGAGGAGTAGGTCTCTGGGGGATTTCAGCCCATAATTATCTCCATCTCCCCTCATCAGACTAGCTCATTCCCCACAGTCCCACTCCCCACAGTCATCAATATAATTCAAAAAATATTTAACAGCATATTTCAAAGTCCCTCCAAAGTTAAGAGCCTCCTCAGCTCCAGACTCCCTCTGGCCCATTCCAAATTCAATCTTCCAAAACAACGGCTTATGCTCCTGCAGGGCCTCGGATCTCTCCATTTGTATTGCTTGAGGTACAACCGCAACCTCCTCCATTATCATCTGCCCTTGCATTTGCCCAGTCGAACCAGTTTCCTGAGTTGGTCCCTGTATGATTTCTGTGTCAGTATTCCCTGTTTGTCCACATTCACTGACTACAACAGTCATCAAATCCAACTTCTCATTCATCAAATCCATCTTCTCATGCAACTGCTCCAGCAAAGCGCTTGTCTTGCAAAAAGCAAGCAACAAGACTTCTTCCAAACACATTTTTATTCAAGGTCGCAGTCTGTTTCCACGATCTTAATCTCGCAGCTGTGAAGTCCCCAAGTAAACTGCAGCAAAAATTTAACAAGCTCCCTCTAGAGGAGAAAATTTCTATTTGTGTCCATCGTTTTAAAGCATGTCCAACAAAAGAAAGTTACTTTCAATTTTCAAATATTTTGTTTCTTTAGAATGCAAAAGGCAACATTGGAATCAGTTTGTTTCTCTTTTTTAGCTATCTGTCAAAATGTTCCATTCACAGTCAATGGACGTCTCCAACAATTTCTGTCTCTGACCCGCGTTCCCAGGTTTGAGACGGTGGAAACTTATTTTTCTTTAATCCCTCTCCTGCAGGCTTAAACAGTCAAATCCTTTTCTCCTGCTTCCAAGGGGGTTTTAGTGGTTATAAATGAAGGAAATTTCGACCTTTACAAAACAACTTTCCAGGCTATTAGCTTACAAGGTTTTTGCTTCAGTCTGTTTACAAAAAGCGGAAGGCGGACTTCCTGTTTTGAACCTTCCCGCTTCGGTGCCAAATTAGGATGTTTCTTGATCCAATTTTCCGTTTCTACTCACGGGTACTTGTTTAAAGTCCAATTGTCGAAAGGAAAAAGTCAGCGCTCTCCGGCAATGGCTATGCGGCTTCCCTCCGTGAAAATAGCAATCAGTTCGCAGCACCGCGCCACTCACCCTACTTCGCTCTGGAGCCCCAAAATGGGGTTCCCCGCGAGTAGGGGAGGCGCTCCTGGTGCTCTGCCGAACCCCACGTTCCCAGGCTTCCTCCACCTGCGATTTCTAACGGGTCCCTACCCTCGCCGCGGCGGGAAGACCCAGTTTCCACGGAGCCAGTTCCTCCAGTCGGAGGAACTCCGCCATTCGCCGATGGCGCTAACCCAGAAGTCAATCTTCTTCTTTTAGATTTTTCAGCAGCCTTTGACATGGCCAATCATGATCTTCTGGACCACCACCTCACCGACCTGGGAATACAGGGCATAGCCCGTAAATGGCTGTGCTCTTTTATCTCTGGTCGGGGACAGAGGGTGGCGCTAGGGAGGGAGATGTCATCGTGCCACTCCTTGGTGTGTGGAGTGCCACAGGATGCGATCCTCTCCCTGATGCTTTTTAACATCTTTATGCGCCCCCTTGCCCAGATTATCCGGAGCTTTGGGCTGGGCTGTCACCAATATGCTGATGACACTCAGCTCTATCTGCTGATGGATGGCCACACCGACTCAGCCCCGAACACACTGACCAGATGCTTGGAAGTTGTGGCTGGATGGTTTTGTGGGAGCCTATTGAAACTAAATCCTTCGAAGACAGAGGTCCTATGGCTGGGTCGGGATGGCATGGGGATGAGGGACCAACTCCCTTCTCTTGCGGGGGCCCAATTAGTGCCATTGCCTTCCGTTAAGAGTTTGGGTGTAATCCTTGATGCCTCCCTTTCCACAGAGGCGCAGGTTACAGCAACAGCCAAGGCAACATTTTTCCACCTTCGCCGCATCAAGCAGTTGGTCACTTACCTTTCCCACCCCAACCTGGCCACAGTGATCCATGTGATGGTCACCTCCAGGCTTGACTACTGCAATTCGCTCTACGCGGGGCTGCCCTTGAAGCTGTCCCAGAAACCCCAGTGGGTGCAGAATGCTGCAGCGAGGCTCCTCACGGGGTCCCTGCCATGGGAGCATATTCACCCAGTGCTTTTCCAGCTGCACTGGCTCCCGGTGGAGTACAGGGTCAGATTTAAGGTGCTGGTTTTGACCTTTAAAGCCCTTCACGGCCTAGGACCCTCGTACCTACGGGACCGCCTCTCCCGGTATGCCCCACGGTCCATAAATAGTAACACTCTAGTGGTCCTGGGCCCTAAGGAAGTTAGATTAGCTTCAGCCAGAGCCAGGGCCTTTTCAACTCTGGCTCCGGCCTGGTGGAATGCTCTGCCTCATGAGACCAGGGCCCTGCAGGATCTGATTTCTTTCCACAGGGCCTGTAAGACAGAGTTGTTCCTCCTGGCCTTTGGCTTGGAGCCAATTTGATTCCCTCCCCCTCTTTCTTATTTCTTTTCCTTTCTCTTCCTGCGATGAGGCTACATTTTAATATTTTAATGTTTCAATATTTTAATGTTGTATTTTAATTTTGTTTTTAAGTTGTATTCATTCAAATTGTTTTTATTATTGCTTGTTAGCCGCCCTGAGCCCAGCCTTGGCTGGGGAGGGTGGGGTATAAATAAAAATTATTATTATTATTATTATTATTATTATTATTATTATCTGCTCTGCATGCAAAAGGTCCCAGGTTCAGTCCCTGGTATCTCTAGATAGGACTGGGAGAGACCTCTGGCTCAAACCCTGGAAAGCCACTGCCAGTCAGTGAGACAGTACTGGACTAGATGGACCACCTCACAAGTTTGTCTAAGAGCCCAGCCCTTTTCTGCACAGGAGGATGCTCCAAACTATCGTTCTTGTGTCTCACCCCACTGGGAGGGGTAGCCTGCTCACAGAGCTGGAGGCTCCTGACACCCAGAAGTTTTATCTGAAAGAGGAACCTTCAAATACACATCATATTTCATTTCGGGTTACATTTCTCTTCATGGACAAAGCCCTGCTTAGTCTTCTCTCTCTGCTCCCTGCTCTTACTCCCCCTACCACCCTGACCACATTTATGGCCTCCTCACTGGCTCAGCTGAAGATCACAGCATCAAACTGCATTGAACTCAAATGCCTCAGTGCACCACAGCGAGCCTGGTTACTTTTTCAGAAAGCCAGTAATTTCATTATGCTGGAATAAAAGGATAGATACATTCTGTATCAGTCTTTCAGAATGACCGAAGGAAGGTTTGTGTATCCAGCGGCTGAGTGAGGTTTTTGCTAATCTAATAACTTGCCATTTTGGATGAGTCAACAGAATTTGCAAATGCCCTAATCTCATTTGTGTTAGTGAATTGCAGTGCATGAACCTGCAGCCATTAGCATTATAACCTCATGTGTTATAGGGAAATTTAAAACAAAAAAAATTCCTTCCAGTAGCACCTTAAAGACCAACTAAGTCAGTTCTTGGTATGAGCTTTCGTGTGCATGCACACTTCTTCAGATACACTGAAACAGAAGTTTCCAGACCCTTCTATATAGTGAGAAGGTGGGGAGGGGTATTACTCAGAAGGGTGGTAGGAATGGGTGATTGGCAGATAGCTGTGATGAGCCTGTTGACGACTCTTAACGACTGCAATAGGTCTTACAGGAGGAAGCAAGGGGTGAAAAGGTGAAAAATGGCTTTGTCATGTATAATGAGATAAGAATCCAAGGTCTTTGTTCAGGTGTTCTGTTATTTTCTTTTTTGGGTCTGTCTTGCAGCAAGTTGAGAACTCTAGTCATCACATACAGCTCCCAAGTTAAAACAGTACAACGCATCATCAGAGATCTACAACCTCTCCTGGACAATGACAGTTCTCTTTCTCAAGCTCTGGGAGGAAGACCTTTCATTGCCTACAGACAGCCACCCAGTCTTAAACAACTCCTAACCCACAATAATACTACAACCAGACCTAACACGGACACTGGCACCAGAGCCTGCAATAAACCCAGATGCCAACTTTGCTGCCACATACACCCGGACAACACCATTACTGGCCCCAACAACATCACACATACCATCTCGGGACTATTTAATTGCTCATCGTCTAACATTGTGTATGCCATCAAATGCCAACAGTGTCCTTCAGCTCTCTATATTGGACAAACAGGCCAGACCTTACGCCAAAGAATAAACGGACATAAATCGGACATCAGGAATCACAAGACAGAGAAACGAGTAGGAGAACACTTCAATCTCCCAGGACATTCTATACAAGATCTCAAAGTAGCTGTTTTACTACAAAGGAATTTCAGAAATAGACTGGAAAGAGAAGCTGCTGAATTACAACTTATCACCAAACTTAAAACCATGGAGAAACCTGGCCTGAACAAAGACCTTGGATTCTTATCTCATTATACATGACAAAGCCATTTTTCACCTTTTCACCCCTTGCTTCCTCCTGTAAGACCTATTGCAGTCGTTAAGAGTCGTCAACAGGCTCATCACAGCTATCTGCCAATCACCCATTCCTACCACCCTTCTGAGTAATACCCCTCCCCACCTTCTCACTATATAGAAGGGTCTGGAAACTTCTGTTTCAGTGTATCTGAAGAAGTGTGCATGCACACGAAAGCTCATACCAAGAACTGACTTAGTTGGTCTTTAAGGTGCTACTGGAAGGAATTTTTTTTGTTTTGACTATGGCAGACCAACACGGCTACCTATCTGTAACAGGGAAATTTAACTTTGCTTTATTACTTGCTCCTTCCCAGAAGCCATCCAATTCCACCTATTTGGTACCTGCTTGAAAAAAATGTCCGAGGAACTTGAAGAGGGGCAAGCAAGCAAACATTAACATGTCTCAGCAAGGGCTCCACAGCTGTGGGATTTTCTTCTCAAGGAGCCACTGCCGAACCAAGACATTTTGCTGT